>NC_090749.1:26593086-26683086 GCF_036898095.1 Palaemon carinicauda | reverse complement strand
TTTTTAAAACGGTTAAAAGGTTTAGTCTCATGAGAACAATTTAAAAGAGACGCTCCAACGTAAGTTGCAGAGTTGGGTGTGGTCAAACCAGGTCACGACCCTTCCTTGAATTCCCATTGAAAGCATCTGCCTCTTTCCCAAAATATAACAGAAGAGACACAGAGAAATTAATCGTATTCATTTTAGCTGTCCTTTGTTGGGCTTCGAGAAATTGTCACGTATTTCTTTTAGTTAGTTGAGGACGGTTTTCAATTGTGTCCCCTGGTTGCATTCTGTTGGCACCTTTGGTCATCATAAAATGTTTCTTCCTGCTTCAAAACAAGGACACGTAACACACACACTCAGAGAGAGAGAGAGAGAGAGAGAGAGAGAGAGAGAGAGAGAGAGAGAGAGCCGATGATCTTCTTCGAAAGCTTATTTCAAGATAGGCGTTTTCTTCAAGGCGAGAAAGAGAGTTTTATGAAAGACTAATCTCAACATATAAAGGAAATTCTTCTCTCCCTTAAGGGAAATTTTCAGTTTAACAGCAAAGAATGATTTTTTCATTCTCATATCAATTGCAAGACGGGTAAAAACAATTGGTTGGAGTATGGCAGGGAATAAGCTATTGTATAATCGATAAACAATAAGTCCAATAAGAATTTCTTCACCAGTATAATTCAGATAAATGCAAAAAAAAAAAAAAAAAAATATAATCCGTCTTATTTTACGAGGTTCGTAGAACCCCTACAAATAAAAATGTTTTCCATGAAACGTAAAAGTAGCAACAAAAAGAACAAATAAGTTTATCCTTAATCTCCTTCTCTCCTTGTCAGTCTTTTCTTCTAAACCAACTCAAAGGGAAATGTTTAGTTCAAGTCTTCCAATTTATCTATTAGTGAAGGAAGATGGAACTATGAACGTCTTGGGCTTTGATACGACGTAATTTCAAGATAGTTTTAAACGACGATTCATAATCACAAGAAGCTTTTGCCCTTTGAAACCTTTAGTTTGTATAAAATATCTGAACAAATTATTAAGAAAAAAAAAAAACATGAATGATTTAAGCAGACTAAGCTTAAATATTATATAATGAAATTTTCCTTCTAAAATCAAAGGTCAAATCCACATTTCTATATTCAATATGGAAGGATTATCGTGGCCGACTGACTGATCTTTTACGACTACAGTTGTCCGGGAGATGGTCTACGTGTGTTTTAGCAAATAGGATATAAGAAAGGACGCAGGTTTCATTTATAGTAATTACTATATTTTTTTTTTTTTTTTCGTTGGGGAGCGGGTATGTTGTTACCTCATTCTATGTTGGTTCTATGTAGGCTCATGCATCTTCTATAACTACAATCTCTTCTGATCAAACTAATATCTAAGTTTCTTGATGACATGAATGGAATAAAAAGTCTGCCATATTACCAGATCACATCACCTTTCATCTTATTAGAATTAAATGATGTTGTGTGTAGAACAATTATTCATTACATTCGAAATAGATATAATATATATTATGTCTTTTTGAGTGGACATTCTGATAGATACTGGAAAATCATCATCACTCATCTGATATTTTCATCTGATTTATTCATTATTGATAATAAAGGATCAAACAAGAGCCTCATTTGAAGAAATAGATGATTCAAATGCAAATATCTATAATAGATCATCGTCAAATATTCATCTACAAATATTGAATTTCTTGATTCATGATTCACACTCTAATTATCCAAACCTTTGATGTATAAATTCTTTTTATATTTTCTCTGAAGTTAAATTATCTCTCGTGTCAATTAATTAAAAATGCTTTCAGTTTCAAATCATGTATTTTAAAAGCATTTTGATCTCGACATACTTTTATTGATATTGGAGAATTAGCAATATCTCTTTTTATTCATTATTTCGTAAATAACTCGTAAATGAAGCAAAGAGACTTTTGGGTAACCTTTATTTCGATATAATTTTTCTTATTTGGGGATTTTTTTTTTACTATTTCAGAAATCCTCTCTTATATTGGGAAGGGGTGGCTATAGAAAGCATCAGGTATCCGTTTTCTGTCCATCCTACTTGTACGAAGAGTGAGATTGCGAACCACATTGCCTTACTCCATTGTCATCATTTCCTCAATCACATTGATTCATCTTCAGAGGTTGTTTATATTTATCTCTATCATCAATATAATATTTTTTATGGAATTTCCAAAGGGATTTGACCACATGATAACTATTTGCTTTTCCTTCTTTTGTGTGCGATCCGACGAAAATCTCTCACCATCGCCAATCCGCCTTGGCCAGAACGGTGATGAATACTGGGCAAATCCTATCCATGGATTGACATATATGAGGCCTTTGTCCTACAGTGGACTATAAATGGCATCACTTGTTGCTATTGGGGTAACCAAAAGAAACATGAACCGTAACCAGAGAGGGATCCAATGTAGTAAGATCTGGCTAGTTAAAGGTCCCAATAACTCTTAGTGGTAGTATCTCAACGGGTGGCAGGTGCCTTGGCCATCTTATTAACTATATGATTCATAAAATTGGATTCCTTTTAAAGCAATAATTAATTTTGCTAAAGTCTTTTGAAGATGAACAAAGTAGGTATCGGTCATTATTCACCATAATAGTATTTTTATTTTCTTTTGATACACTTTTCTAACAAAAATAGGATAGATTAGAACCAGGAAATATAACCACGAGTAAATAGGAATAGTTGTTTTTAGAAAGTACTATATGTAATGAGATGTATGCGCCCCCCCCCCCCCCCCCACCATTCCCTATCCCTCTCTAAAGATGTTTGCCATCATCAGTTTTGAAATATGTTTTGAATTATAAAAGGAAACAATTAAAACGCTCTTGGAAGAGTTCCAGTAATTAACTCCATGAATCATCGAGTGTATATTAAGAGTTATTACTTCGTTTTAAATTCGATCCCTCAAGTAAAGGTCAATGAAATTCATGAGGAAAGACGAACCCATGAGACGGTTTTTGATGGAAAAATTAATTGCTTTTTACAGATGCTTCTGTGGGTGTGAAAAGGTTCCTTGGACATTAATTAACATATAATTATGATGTTTTTTCCTTTTTAGTGAATTGACAGAGATCTCAGAAATCTCTGTCCTGAATTGATGATTTTACTCAATCTCAACATAGAAAAAAAAAACATTTTAACAAAATTTACCCTTTTTGAAGTATCCTTTTATACATCGCCCCAATCCGAGAAATTGTCACATCATTTTGCATATCAGAGAGAAAATGCTTTTTCTCATATTTCTTGACAGGAGACATCAGTCGCTTTGAAACTTTAGATGACCCATAATACACTTGAAAGAAGAAGGTCCAAAATTTGCAGAAACTCTGAACCCATTCGTTTTTACTTTTGATCGTTAGGGTTCGTCTTTGGGGCGTTTTCTGTTTGTTGTAAATTGTTTATTATTACAAAGAAAAACTCAGGTTTTGTCAAGTTTTTCTATGACACAGATGTCATCGTGAGTAACCTGAGGTGAAATCTCTGTCTATCTGTGTGTATGTCAGAGTGGTAAGTTTATAAAGTGATGAAATACGAATACCAGTGAATGCATGTAACGAATCCAATCTTTAGTAGATTAAAAGAAATAAAGATATCAATGATATTTTTAAACAATTAGTCTTATTTTTCTCCAAAGTTCATAGCTGTTTTATTTTCAGAACTTTGGATGTTGGGATCCAGTTACGAGCAATTATGATGTTGACGGAATATTCCGACATTCCAAAGGAATGGGAATTGTTTAGTCATAGTTTTGTAGTGAATATGAACGAGTGATGAAAGATAATATTCATTGCTTTTGAAGTGAATATCAACAACAATAACAAGAGCAATAACATGAGTTGATAAATAGAGGAAGAACAGAACAACGATAAATAGGATAAAAAATGACAACATTAAGTCAATGGAATTTTTCAATAAAAAACAGTTTAGAATGGACAAGACACAAGAAAACGGATTCTGTATCGTCTTATGTAATCACGTGATTTTGTAGAGGAAAAAAAATCTCTTCTGGGAATCAATCGCTTTTGAAAGAAATTTTTTTATTTCCTTTCTTTTGAAAAGTTACAGACGACTGTGGTGGGATGTCCATCAGGGAATGGTTATATATATATATATATATATATATATATATATATATATATATATATATATATATATATATATATATATATATATATATATTGTGAAGTCCTGTGCGAGGGAGTTCTACCCTCCAAAGGACAACTTAACAGTCATAATTCTTTTAGTTTGTTTTTCTTTGTAAAAAGCTTTGCTCTCATGGGTTTCCTCGTCTATGTAACTTAAGAAGAGGCCTGGTCTATGTTACATAGACCTCCTTTGCCATTAACTTGTCAAGGCGCTTAATTCCCACCCCTTTCCCAGGTCAGCCACAAGAGATAAGCCAGATGTGAGAACAAAAGGTTCTCATAGACCGGGGGCATCGTGCCACAAAGAAGAAGACCCCTGGTCATGATTGGCCAACACGCGGAAAAGGAAGGAGGGGTCACAAGATATCATTGGCCCTCCCAACATGAAGACCGCCCCTGGAAGTCAAGATTACCCAATCAAGAGAAAAAGGGGATGGCCCACAAAAAAATTTCACTGCTGAGCCTAAGGCTGTGAGGGGAGAAGAAGTCAGTTCCAGTCCGGAGGCCATACCAGAAACAAGAAGTCCCAGGAGCCAGCCAGTGCCTGCGTCCCCCAGGAAAGGCTCTCCCCCTGAAACCTCCAAGAGGCTCGAACTCCGCCTGAGTCAAAGAAATCACTCAGGACGAAGAAAGGAACCATCTGCGTTGACGTCCCAAAGAACACCTGCTGTGCCGAAGTTTTTAAGAAGCTAAGTACTGACCCCTGTGCGAGGGAGAGAATTAAAAAAAGTGCCAAAGTGTAGAGTTGCATGGATGGGAATTCCAAGGGAGTGAAGCTGGGGGGGATAATTGTGGGGAATAGTTTCTCGTAATAATGTGACAACCTATTCGCATCCAACATCATTTTGTTTTTCTTGTTTTATGTTACAAGTTTTCTTATGTTCAAGTAACAACAGTTTCTTTTTTTTTTTTGTATAAAAATTGAAGTGCGAAGTGAGGGTTTTTCTTTTGTTGTCGGGGGCACATAGACAGATTGCCAACATTATTTTCTTTTGTTTTACGTGATCACCCGTGCACTTTTCTTTACCATAATTATTCATTTGACATTTATGTTCTGCAGTTTATTTTACTGAGTGATTTCGGAAAATAGAAATTAAGTGATACCTTCTTTCTTTTATTGTTATTTGTTCATCTGAATGTATTTGGATTGCTAGAGAGAATTAAGCTTAGTTTTGTCTTTTCGTTTTTTTTACTGTAATCATTTCTTGATTTATTAACCATAAACTCGAAAACACATTTTGCTTTATTTGTCAATTGTAAGTTATCTCCTTAAGAGTTTTACGATCATTTTCTTTTTTTTTTTTTTTGACTTAAATTAAACTATTGTATTTCGATTATTACAACAGAGTTTCTTTTGTCCGTGAGTTAGACTAAGGTTGAAACCAAATTGTTCCTACACGAATTAAAACTATTCCAACGAGGTGCAGCTCCAAAATAAATAAATGACCTCGGGTATTTTTGAACCGTTAATAATATTAACAGGTTCAGTCATATAAAAGAATTTTGAGTGTCAATTAGTCGCTCTGGATTGACACGAAGTCACTGTGTCAAGTGAAGAGTCCGATTGATACTTTCTTTAAAGATCGTAATCTGCACAATTACGTCACATCTTTAAAGTGGGGGCCTGTGTCCGGGATATATTTTTTTTTTTACTTAACTTTTGTTCATTTTCTTTTATGTTGGAATAGAGTTTGTTTTAACTTTTGCTAATTGCTCCGGAAACAGTTTTTGTTTCGGAGTTTCTTCGGTTGGTCGGAAATCTGATTTCAAAATCAGTGTGGTGATCTTTGATCTCGGTTGTTATGCAACCTGATTTGTTGTGTTCTGTTGATTTCATAGTGTAAAATTGGCTGACCAGAAGTCTTGATTTTTTTTTCTCTTCTTTCTCTCTTTCTTTTATCAAGCAGCAGTAAGTACATTCAAGGTTCAAGGTTCAAGGTTCAAGGTTCAAGGTTCTATCGTTTCAGTCATGGGAGACGAAAATTCAGATAGAGTTTCTAGGTTCCTAGAGGAACCGAATGACTTTTTGTTAAGGCAACTCTTCCCAGCAGAGCTAATTGAAGTGAGCTCACGTGCAGATTATATCCAAAATGCAGGTAGAAAACAACAGATTCTAGAGGCCTTAGAGAGAGAATTTAATAGGCGTCAGGAAGAGCGTGAGTTGGAGATAGCAATTGAAGATAGGGACGAAGATCACTCCATAACTCGAGAACACTCTGTTATGGGAGGAGCAGCAGCAGTGCCAATGTTACCATCAGCCATGTCATCAAGCCAGACTGCCTACCGAACTTCAAGTCCAGCTGAAGTTGAATCTCATGAAGTAGTTCAGAGGTCAGAAGAGTCGTTGAGTACGAGAATGAAATTTAAAGCAGCTGAGCTTGAAATTGACTCACTGCGAGCTCAGTTGAGGAGACAAGGTCAGGATTCAAGACCCCCAAGGGCACAACCCATGGGAGGATTTTCAGAAAAAGATATGGCGGGACTCCTTCCATCCTATGATGAAAAGAATCCTGAAGGCTTCTTCCTGTCGTTTGAGAGAATACTGAAAAGTCACCAGATCCCAGAGGACGCCTGGGCTCGCCTGTTGCCCATAAAGTTAACCGGGAAAGCAGTGGATGCGTACAATGCGGTATCCGACCCTGTTGCGCACGATTATCGCCGGGTAAAGGCCTGGATCTTGAAAGCTTTCGAACTTGTGCCTGAGGCTTATCGCCAGAAGTTCAGGAACTTGAGGAAAGGATCAGAAAACTATGCAGAATATTGGAGACAAATGAAGATTAGCCGTGACAGGTGGGTGGAGGCCTGTCTTGGAAATAACAAGACTTTCGACAGGATAATGGAGCTCATGGGATTAGAACAGTTTCTGCTAATGTTGCCACCAGCCACTCGGCAATATATCGAAGATCGACATATCACTGACCCTGATGAGGCTTCTATACTGGCAGATGAGTATACACTGAGGGAAAAGATCAGGGGCTCTTCTGGCTCAAGATGGTGCCCTACTTCATTTCAGCCAAACCAGCCTTCCAGGCCATTTTGGGGTAATTGGAGCCCCAGGGGGCCGGCACCATCGTATCCTCCATCAGAGAAAGGAGTAGGCGGAAACCCTACACATGGCAGTGCTAAAAACATTGGAAGTAAGAACAATGGAGCCTACCCTTCGGCTCCCCAAGTAAGACAGTGTTCCTATTGTCACAAACTCGGACATGACGTTAGCTGCTGCTGGCTCAAAGGAAATTATGGACCAGGGGGAAAGAAGTTCTCTAATCAAAATCACAAGAGGGACGACCAAGCACTTAATGTTAATGAGGTTATGAGAAGACAGACATCATACCAAGGGATGATGAAGAAGAGAGACATGGCCATAAGGCAAGGACAGGAAGCCTTCATTCATGCAGGATCTGTGTCTCTGCAGGACCAAGGTACCAAGCCTGTACAGATAAGGATTATGCGTGATACTGGAGCTGAGCAGACTGTCTTGCACAGAGCAGTCTTACCCTTCGATGAATCGTCCACCTTGGGAGAATCTGTCATGGTTCGCTACATTAAGGGAAGAGAGGAATTACCCTTATATGCAGTGACTTTAAGCTCTTCTTTTATTTCCGGTACATTTCCAGTTGCTTTGGTGGATGAGGAACCCATGCAAGGGGTACAGTTATTGTTAGGAAATGACATAGCTGGACAACGATGTTGCACAGCATCATGTCAAATTCATGCTGACAAGAATGAAGGGGAGGTGAAGATTGAACAAAATGAATATCCAGCATGTGCTATTACCTGTGCTAGTACCACTCAACATAAAAAGGACAGAGATAATGTTCCTACCGGAGCGCTTGTGGGTACTTTTCCCCAAATGCTCAGGGGTGTGGTGCAGCCTGGTTTATTATGTTCAGAATACTCGAGGGAGTCGCTCATTGAGGCTCAGAAACAAGACTCAGAACTTGCAAGGATAAGGGATGAAGCTGGATCCCTGAGCGAACTCGAGGCTGAACCCTCTGGTTACTATTTAAAGGATGATGTCCTAATGCACAAATGGCGGCCTAAGAAAGTGCCTGCTGATGCTGAATGGACCATTCTATATCAGGTGGTAGTGCCACCACAGTATCGAGAGGAGATTTTAAGGTTGGCTCATGAACAACCAATGGGAGGACATTTAGGAGTACGCAAAACGCGTGAGAAAATTTCCCGGGAATTTTATTGGCCAAATTTGAACAGAGGAGTTGCAGAATATTGCCGTAGTTGTCACTCGTGCCAAGTGATAGGTAAAAAGGATCCAAATCATCGAAAGGCACCATTGCAACCCATCCCAGTGGTGGAAGAACCCTTCTCCAAGATCATCATGGATATTGTCGGACCTCTGCCAAAGACAAAGAAGGGAAACACCCATTTGTTGACGCTAATGTGTGCGTCGACGCGCTTCCCTGAAGCGTACCCGTTGCGGACAGCGACGAGTCCCAATGTGTCACGGGCTCTGGTACAGTTCGTGACCACATTCGGGTTACCTAAGGTTATTCAAACTGACAGAGGTAGTGTCTTCATGTCGAAAATCTTTGAAGGCACCCTTAAGGAGTTAGGAGTGCAGCACACAATGTCCTCTGCTTATCACCCACAGTCTCAAGGTGCTTTGGAAAGGTTTCATGGCACGCTCAAAAATGCATTACGTGCATACTGTGAAGACCAGAAAACACGAGATTGGGACACAGGCGTGCCGTTCTTGTTGTTTGCTATCCGAGATTCATGGCAAGAATCTCTGGGGTTTTCCCCCTTCCAGCTGGTCTTTGGACATCAAGTGCGTGGACCTCTCAAACTTTTGAGGGAGATATGGACCCATGAGGAACAAAGTACTAATGTGCTACACTATGTGGTGAAGTTCCGACAACGCCTGCACGAGGTCTGCCAATTGGCTCATGAAGAAATGAAGAAGTCTTAAGAAAAAATGAAAGCCTGGTATGACCAAGTAAACAGGACAGAAGCACGACAATTCCAAGTGGGAGATAATGTGCTCATCTTTCTACCTGTGCCTGGTAGTCCCTTAGCGGCCAAGTACCAGGGGCCATATAAGGTCGTGAAGAAGCTCAGCGAATTGGATTATGTGGTAGGGACACCGGACTGAAGAAAGGAACACCAGGTGTGTCACGTCAACATGATGAAACCATATGTTGTTCGGAATACCAGTGGTAATGCCACTGCCCAAAACCCATCACCAGTCACTGTGCCTGTTCATGTATCAGTAATAAGGAGACAGGTACAGCAAACAGAAGAGGAGGAAGACCAGAACCCTCAAGGTGAAGAAGAGGAGGAAGAACAGGATACTTCTGGGGAAGAAGAGGAAAAAACCAGTTTCAAGGGCATGCCACTCGAAGCCCGACTTAAGAATTCGGAGGTTCTCAGAGACTTCAAGACCAAGGTCTCTCACCTAGCTCCCCAGCAGCAAGAGGATGTCCAAGCTTTAGTGGAAGAGTACGCAGTGCTGTTTCCTGATGTTCCCAGCCGGACAAATGTAATGGAGCATGATGTGGACGTGGGAGATGCACGCCCAGTCCGTCAACACGCGTACAGAGTATCACCAAAGAAGAGAGAACTGCTTGGGAAAGAAATTGATTACATGCTCGAGCATGGGATTATTAGGAAGAGTTCCTCACAGTGGAGTTCACCGTGTGTGTTAGTGGAAAAGCCTGATGGTGGAGTCAGATTCTGTACTGACTATAGGAAGGTGAACAACGTCACAAAGCCAGATTCTTTTCCCTTGCCACGTATTGATGACTGCGGGGATACCATCGGGAATGCTAGATATATCACCAAGTGTGATTTGTTGAAGGGATATTGGTGTGTTCCGCTCACTGAGAGAGCCAAAAGGGTTTCAGCTTTTGTAACACCTCAAGGATTATTTGAATATAATATGATGCCCTTTGGGATGAGAAATGCTCCTGCGACATTCCAGCGGATGATCAAAAGTCTGGTACAGGACATAGAAGGTGTTGTCGCATATATGGATGACATTGTTATCTACAGTGACTCTTGGAAAGAACACCTGAAGAGACTAAAAGCCCTTTTCCAGAGTTTAGCAGAGGCCAACTTGACAATCAACCTCTCCAAGTGTGACTTTGGACAGGCGACAGTCACCTACTTGGGTCATATAGTAGGTCGAGGATCTGTTCGCCCAGTACAGGCAAAGGTTGAGAGCATTCAGCAATTTCCAGTCCCGCAGCGCCGCCGAGCATTGCGTCGGTTCTTGGGAATGACCGGCTATTACAGAAAGTTCTGTGAGAATTACTCTACCATTGCTTTGCCTCTCACTAATCTTCTCAAGAAGAATAACAGGTATGTTTGGTCTAACCATTGTCAAGACGCATTTGACTCCCTGAAGAGGTTGCTAAGTCTATCACCGGTGCTGAAAGCACCAGATTTTGACAGAGAATTTGAAGTAGCAGTAGATGCCAGTGATCATGGGGCTGGTGCAGTCTTATTGCAGGAAGATGATCAAAACATAAAACACCCTGTGGCATACTTCTCTAAGAAATTTAACCGGCATGAAAAGAACTATGCCACTGTAGAAAAGGAGCTATTGGCTTTAGTACTTGCCATAGAACATTTCTCTATTTACCTTCAATCTAATTCATTGCCCACTAACATCTTTACAGATCACAATCCCTTAACATTCTTGCATGCAATGAAAAACAAGAACCGCAGACTACTCAAATGGAGTCTACGGCTACAAGAAGTAAATTTGAACATTTTGCATATTCCAGGGACTCAGAACATTCTAGCAGACTGCCTTTCAAGGATGAATTAGAGTTAGGGCGTATGAAAGTAGTTTGGGAATAGTTATAACTGCCATTTGATTTTTTTTTCCAGTTTTCTTTTTTTTTGTTAGTTGTAATTTCACCTTTTTCGTGAGAGCCAAGCTGTGAGTTCAGTTACAGATTAGATGGGAGACGATTTCCTTTTCATTGAGCAGGAAATCTTTTTTTTAAGGGGGGAAGTGTGAAGTCCTGTGCGAGGGAGTTCTACCCTCCAAAGGACAACTTAACAGTCATAATTCTTTTAGTTTGTTTTTCTTTGTAAAAAGCTTTGCTCTCATGGGTTTCCTCGTCTATGTAACTTAAGAAGAGGCCTGGTCTATGTTACATAGACCTCCTTTGCCATTAACTTGTCAAGGCGCTTAATTCTCACCCCTTTCCCAGGTCAGCCACAAGAGATAAGCCAGATGTGAGAACAAAAGGTTCTCATAGACCGGGGGCATCGTGCCACAAAGAAGAAGACCCCTGGTCATGATTGGCCAACACGCGGAAAAGGAAGGAGGGGTCACAAGATGTCATTGGCCCTCCCAACATGAAGACCGCCCCTGGAAGTCAAGATTACCCAATCAAGAGAAAAAGGGGATGGCCCACAAAAAAATTTCACTGCTGAGCCTAAGGCTGTGAGGGGAGAAGAAGTCAGTTCCAGTCCGGAGGCCATACCAGAAACAAGAAGTCCCAGGAGCCAGCCAGTGCCTGCGTCCCCCAGGAAAGGCTCTCCCCCTGAAACCTCCAAGAGGCTCGAACTCCGCCTGAGTCAACGAAAACACTCAGGACGAAGAAAGGAACCATCTGCGTTGACGTCCCAAAGAACACCTGCTGTGCCGAAGTTTTTAAGAAGCTAAGTACTGACCCCTGTGCGAGGGAGAGAATTAAAAAAAGTGCCAAAGTGTAGAGTTGCATGGATGGGAATTCCAAGGGAGTGAAGCTGGGGGGGATAATTGTGGGGAATAGTTTCTCGTAATAATGTGACAACCTATTCGCATCCAACATCATTTTGTTTTTCTTGTTTTATGTTACAAGTTTTCTTATGTTCAAGTAACAACAGTTTCTTTTTTTTTTGTATAAAAATTGAAGTGCGAAGTGAGGGTTTTTCTTTTGTTGTCGGGGGCACATAGACAGATTGCCAACATTATTTTCTTTTGTTTTACGTGATCACCCGTGCACTTTTCTTTACCATAATTATTCATTTGACATTTATGTTCTGCAGTTTATTTTACTGAGTGATTTCGGAAAATAGAAATTAAGTGATACCTTCTTTCTTTTATTGTTATTTGTGCATCTGAATGTATTTGGATTGCTAGAGAGAATTAATCTTAGTTTTGTCTTTTCGTTTTTTTTACTGTAATCATTTCTTGATTTATTAACCATAAACTCGAAAACACATTTTGCTTTATTTGTCAATTGTAAGTTATCTCCTTAAGAGTTTTACGATCATTTTCTTTTTTTTTGTTTGACTTAAATTAAACTATTGTATTTCGATTATTACAACAGAGTTTCTTTTGTCCGTGAGTTAGACTAAGGTTGAAACCAAATTGTTCCTACACGAATTAAAACTATTCCAACGAGGTGCAGCTCCAAAATAAATAAATGACCTCGGGTATTTTTGAACCGTTAATGATATTAACAGGTTCAGTCATATAAAAGAATTTTGAGTGTCAATTAGTCGCTCTGGATTGACACGAAGTCACTGTGTCAAGTGAAGAGTCCGATTGATACTTTCTTTAAAGATCGTAATCTGCACAATTACGTCACAATATATATATATATATATATATATATATATATATATATATATATATATATATATATATATATATATATAAGAGAAGACCTCTCTCTTTCTCTCTCTCTCTCTCTCTCTCTCTCTCTCTCTCTCTCTCTCTCTCTCTCTCTCTTTGTGGAAAGAGCATAATTTTTAAAGTAGAAATCGTATCTCTGTTCAAAGGAAGATAAAACCTCCTTTGTCGAGTCAATTAGTGTTTGTTTGGTCAGTCTATGTTTGGATTACAATCAGTGTTTGTCGTGAGGTTAAGGTCCAGGGTCCTGCAGCCTCACCCCATGACTCAAAGTGTAGAAACAAACAATGACCTCAAGAGCCTCAAGTGACCAGCGGTAAGTCATATTCCGAGGCTCAAAATACTAAATGTAGACAAAGTAACTGGAAAGAATTCCTTTTTTGATTGATCTTTAACTTTGATAATCCGATGTCAATTGTCACAGAATATCAATTGATATTGATCGAGTTTAATCCGTAGCATTAATTCAATTCTTGTGCAAATTCTCAGATTTTCGAAAAGTTATGATTTCGCTTCTTATAGCAGAGAAGAGAGTGGGATGCATCGATATACTTCAATCTGATATTAAGACATCCACTTTTGAAAAAGCTAGCACAAGCACATAAATTTCGTTGAATTTTACCTGCAAATGCTGAAATACTTCAACCATTATAAAAGGGGGACGGGTTTATATACACGTGTTGTATTTGTTCCATTCACGGAGGCTAAAGACATAATACGGAATATCAAATAGTTAATCCGTATGGACTACCCATTCATTTCTTAGGACAATTGTTGAAGTGTAGATCGAGAATTATTTCGGATTAACTTAGGCCCTCTATTGGGTATCAATAATTTATGCCCCATTAAAAAGATGTCCCAACATTTGTGAAATGTGGATAATTGAACCAATAGCGCTAACATATATTCCAAGAGAGATATCATAATTCTTTGAAGTTTTTAATCATGATGATATATTAGATGTGTGTCAAAGGTGTCAAAAGGACTTGATTAGGAAGGACTGGATATATGGTTAATATGACATAAGACTGGTGTGGGGACGGTTCTGATAATTAATAGTGTTTAATGGTTTAAAGGCCACTCATGAATGGTAGGGGTAAGAGACAGTGACATTGCCCTATCGAGTAGGACAATGCCCTACAGACTGACCTCTCCAACCAAGCTAGGACCAATGAGGGCCAGGCAATGGCCGCTGATGTCTCAGCAGATAGACCTATAGGCTCCCCCAACCCACCTCCCATCTTTAGCTCACAAGGATGATAAGGTTGCAGCGACCAAAAAAACTAACGAGTTTGAGCGGAACTTGAACCCCAGTGTAGCGTTCACCAGTCAGGGACGTTACTACATCAGCCACCGAACCCTTGCTACGGATGATAAAAGGCAAAATAATTCATATCATTGTTAATCTATTAAGATCTACAGGTACAGCATACCACAGTATAAAAAATATCATGAGATGGAAACAGAACAAATAAGTAAAGATGTGTCATATTGTGAAGGTGGTGGATTCCACAAAACACCCAAAGAATATTACATCCGTCGGATTAACATTTGAATCCACTAAAGTCAATCCAATTCTCTATTACAAGCATGAAATTGTCTCTGAATAAGAATGTTGTCTCCTGAATAGGAATATAATTTCCATCTATGCAACTGGGAACGAGTGGGATGGGCAGTTTGGTGCTTTCTTCACTTTCTTCTTCTTATTCCAGGTCAGGGATTTTAAACATGTAAAATTTAGAGATGAGGAAAAAGTCCAGATCAATGCAAAATCATTAATCATAATAACAAGAGAGAGAGAGAGAGAGAGAGAGAGAGAGAGAGAGAGAGAGAGAGAGAGAGAGAGAGAGAGAGAGAGAGAGAGTAGCCTACATACCATTAGTCTACTTTCATCCCATAAATACAGAATTATAAAAAAACAGTAAAATCTGTGCATACTCATGATAGTCATATTGTTGTTTAACAATGAAGGAGAGAGAGTTTCCCTTTAACAATAATATGGCGGTGTCATTATCCTTAAATGATTTGGATCTTGTGTTATGAGAATAGGGGCATTGTTATTCTCCCATCTTCTAAAAGAACCTTTTCATCACTTCTAACATTAGAAGAGAAATCTTGTTGAAATATATCGTAATCTCAAAATATATCAGCATAAAAAAGATTAACAAAACGTTTGGGAAAATAAAAATTCCAAAGGGACAAGATTTAGCTTTTTTTTGTGTGTAGATATTATCAAAAGTAACGACACACGGAAGGAAGGAAGGAAGCAGTTAGTGTCACGAGATGTCCTGTGTCGTTCAGAAGAAAAGGAGAAATATTCGCTTGTGAAAGAATCAATTTAGAAGAGAAAGTATTTTTCTATCTCCTTTGAAAAGAGTCAGTCGTCAGGAGTGAGAATGTTTTGTGGATTAGAAGTCTCAGGAAATAAAGTCATATTTCTCTCTCTCTCTCTCTCTCTCTCTCTCTCTCTCTCTCTCTCTCTCTCTCTCTCTCTCTCTCTCTCTCTCTCTCTCTCTCTCTCTCATCAATAAGGAATTCACACGTGGATGCTTTATCTAATGACATATCTAAGTAGATCAAAGGAAAATTGTGGACAATGACTTTGTGATATCAAAGATCGATTAAATTTTCTCTACGAGAAAAAAATGTTGTAATATGTTTTAATTAACATTTTGATCTTCTTCACTCAAATTCTTATTAATCTTCCCATTCAGAATTGTCAAATTTTATTAGATATCACTGTGTAATAAAAATCCCACTTTCTGCCTTCTCATTATCTTGCATTTTTGATAATTTTACTTCACTTATGTTATCTGAAGAGGAGAGTTAGTAAGATTAGCCAAGTAATTTTAGCCTGGAGAGAGAGAGAGAGAGAGAGAGAGAGAGAGAGAGAGAGAGAGAGAGAGAGAGAGAGAGATCGCCATGATATTGCTATACGAGCTTCTATCATTTTGAATGAGCACAAGTTTTTGGTTTAAACAAACAATAATCATAGAAGAAACTGAATCAGGAGTTTTCGAATGAACCATCTACTTCTTCCACTCAGGGCTTCACTGTGCCTCCACATAATTCAGCACTGGTGTATCCAAGCGCGGATTCCCATCAATAATTCATAAATCCTCTGCCCTAATCTCTTGCAATCCAACAAAATCCCTTAGATTGAATTGTGGGAAATCCCCCAACTCCTGCATGTGTCAGTCAATCTCCTTCAGGAGAATAGCTATTGTAGAATAGGATTTAATATTAGACAAGATACAGGGACAGGTATTCATATATCCAAGTATATAAATTTTTTTTTATTATAATAATTTATCAATCTGGAAAAAAGGACTTTTTAAGCTTGCATTAAAATTTTCTTCCTGTCTGGTTAATGCAATTTTAACAGATATCAGGCCTTGTACTTTTTTGCTTTTATGGGAAAGTTCTCATACATATATATATATATTTATATATATATATATATATATATATATATATATATATATATATATATATATATATATATATATATATATATATGTATATATATATATATATATATATATATATATATATATATATATATATATATATATATATATATATACATATATATATATATATATATATATATATATATATATATATATATATATATGTATATATATATATATATATATATATATATATATATATATATACACACACACATATATATATATATATATATATATATATATATATATATATATATATACTGTATACACACACACACACACATATATATATATATATATATATATATATATATATATATATATATATATATATATATATATATATACATATATATATATATATATATATATATATATATATATATATATATATATACATATATATACATATATATATATATGTGTGTGTGTGTGTGTGTGTGTTTATATATGTATCATATATATATATATATATATATATATATATATATATATATATATATATATATATATATTTATATATATATATATATATATATATATATATATATATATATATATATACATATATACACTATATATACATATATATATATATATATATATATATATATATATATATATATATATATATATATATATATATATATATATATATATGCATATATATATACACACACACATATATATATATATATATATATATATATATATATATATATATATATATATATATATATATATATATATATACACACACACACATATATATATATATATATATATATATATATATATATATATATATATATATATATATATATATATATATATATATATATATATATATATATATACAAGTTGCTGAAATGTATTCGGAATGTCTGAACATTCAGATGGAGACCTTTTAGTCTTAACATATCAATATCGTACGTAAGAAATACTTACGAAGCAATTGCGAGGAAATTGAGAGTAAATTGGTAAACTTAAAAAGCACTCGTCAATATCAATGATGACTCTAAGAAATCACAACTTTCCACATTGGTTGTAATTGCAAACATAAATTATGCGTATGTTGGATAGTCCAAATATAATTTCTGGGATTCATTCTAACAAGGAAACTGAAATATAAACAAGACAACGATGAAAGTTTCTAGTACCCAAGATATAATAAGTAAAAGGCCACAAACGCTGCTTCATTCAAAGTTACGTAATTAGATTATTTCAGTTTTTGCGTCACTCAATCAATGTATGTTTAGTATCATCTGAGAAATAAATTTCCAATTTTTTTTTTTTTTTTTTTTTTTTTTTTTTTTTTTTTTTTTGTATAACGAAATTCTCAATATTTGTTTCAGCAGATGTCCTTCCATGCAACCTTTCTCGCTATATACTTAAGGGATTAATTATAGAAATTGTCAAATTCTTGTTAGGCCTATAGGCTACTTTGTAAGTTAATATGTCTATGTCTTTTTTATATACAACAGTCATTCTCTTTGTATAGAAAAATTTCTCCATCATTAAATCTTTAAATATCATTCCTCTTTTAGATTTTTCTAGAAGTTAACACACAAACTCTCTCTCTCTCTCTCTCTCTCTCTCTCTCTCTCTCTCTCTCTCTCTCTCTCTCTCTCTCTCTCTCTCTCCCATTATAGACTAAAAATTGTCCATATCCTTCCTATTAAATCAGATGACCAGAATCCCACTCTCAAATCTTTGCTGATCCTGACACCAAAAGATGACAGAAATCCCAAAGGAGTCCCAAACGAGTTGTTGCTCGACTTGCTCTACCAAATCTAATTTCCCAAATTATCTTTCCTTTGATCATTTACCAATATTGGAAAAATCGGAAACAATGTAAATTAGACAACAATGGGATGAGTGTAATGCATATACGGTATATGATTAAAAATCACTTCGTAATTTTATCGATCCGACAAAATACAAATACCCAGACACAAAGAATTCTGTATCGATGGCTATCACTCCAAGTCCTCCCAGTAGTCTCCATTTGACCTTTTCTGTGGTCCAGAGGTCATTTGATATATTTTACCTTCACCACTATCATCTTAGAAACCGTCTTTTGTCTCTCTATTGACAGAATATGTCAATCATTGAAATACAGTTATTCCGTCTCCTGCAATTAAACTTTCAATAAATTACGGATTGATGGAGGGAGGCTATATCGCCAAAGGTTTATCGATATTATCGATTGTCTGTTTGGAATATGCAGGCGATAGAAGTGTCCTTATGTAGGAAATAGTCCTTCCTTCTTCCCACTCGGTGAATGATCCTAATTAAAGAAGACATCCAATAAGAATTGAGCTTTCCAAGCACATTCAGGGATTTCGTTGAAAGAATTTTAAGATTCTTTGTGAATGCTGAACATCTGTCACTTGTACTAGAAATAGTTTTAAACACAAGGATAGATATACAAACACATGACCGATGGTAAATCACGATATTATTAAAAAGAAAGACTAAATACATTTATATGTCTCCTTAATGATAAATTCACCTCTCTCTCTCTCTCTCTCTCTCTCTCTCTCTCTCTCTCTCTCTCTCTCTCTCTCTCTCTAAGTTCTTCATTTTTATTGATAAGTATCGTATACTCAAATATTATCTTTCAATCAGTTAAATATTG
The DNA here is from genome assembly GCF_036898095.1 of Palaemon carinicauda. Classification (NCBI taxonomy): domain Eukaryota; kingdom Metazoa; phylum Arthropoda; class Malacostraca; order Decapoda; family Palaemonidae; genus Palaemon; species Palaemon carinicauda. Next base: position 26,664,210 of record NC_090749.1, on the reverse strand, counting down.
TTTTTGTTAACTTTCATAGATGATAAATATTGAGGAAAAAACGCTGAAATAAGTCCTAATTAAATAGTGAAGTGATGTATAAAATTATATCTTTTTGTTAATCATGTGAGCCTCAGAAATGATACGTCTTATGAAAGTAAATCAGAAACAGGATTTGAGATGAAAGAAAAAGCCTTCTAACATTTCCTTTTACACAAGAGGAAAAGAATATATTTGCTCTCCCCTTTGTTAATTTTTTAGTGGTTTATCCTAATATTTCAAAGAAAATGACGAGGTAATAATCGTGTAGAATATCAGGAAGATTAAAACTTTCAAGTTTGCTCAATGAAACAGAGGTAATGACACTAAGATATGCAATTACGTTCGTCGACTTATCAATGTTTACCCTTCAGTCCAAACACTCAAAAGGTCTCTTCTACAATACCTGAGGCTCTACAATGACCACAGAGTAAAAACGCGAAAGTAATATTATACATATAGAACATTTATGTTTAGTCATCTTTTTCTGTGGCTTCACTAAAACTTTCTCTCTGCACTTTCTTTTTTAGTGGATATTTTCCATCTAGCCATAATTTTTATAAAAAAGAAAGATAAATAATTGTTTTACCTGTCAGTTATGTTAAAGGCAATTTTTTGCATTAACACTAGAAAAAAATGTAGTCATAAAAAGACATTAAACATAGGTTTGATTCACGGAAATGGAAAAATAATATCAGGGCATCAGAGAGAGAGAGAGAGAGAGAGAGAGAGAGAGAGAGAGAGAGAGAGAGAGAGAGAGAGAGAGAGAGAGAGAGATACAGTATATCAAAGGAAAGTGCTATATTAAGTAAAATACGAATAAGAACATATTCCTAATCAATGAGAAATGCTTGATGGTAATCTATATTGAAAAAGGGTCTATATGCTCATCGGATTGTTATTATTATCGAAGAGTTCCACCCTGTATTTCTGATATGTGAAACAATTCCGAATAATCGGAAAATTGGTTTCGTTGCCCATTCTCATTTTCTTCATTCTATGCTACTACTTCTGATTCTAAATGAAACCTTCTAATATGTATTCAAAGAGAACTGGGAAAGCAATCCTAATAACGGACTTTAAGAATTGGTAGTATTTGGCAATGACATCAAGAATTGGACCATTCCAGGAAATTGGGTATTTCCAGAAGCTATGGGAAGTGTTCCAGGCCACTGAGCAGTACAGTTACTCACACTGCAATGGGACAGGGCATGGAAGTAAGTAAGTAAGTAAGTAAGCGAGTAAGTAAGTAATTAAGTAAGTAAATAATCAAATAAGCAAGCAAGCTAGTGAGTAAGTAAGTAAGTAAATAAGCAAGCATGCGGGTAAGTAAGTAAGTAAGTAAGTAAATAAGCAAGAAAGCGAGTAAATAAGTAATTAAGTAAGTAAATAAGCAAGCAGGCTAGTAAGTAAGTAAGTAAATAAGCAAGAAAGCGAGTAAGTAAGTACGTAAGTAAGTAAATAAGCAAGCAAGCGAGTAAATAAGTAAGTAAGTAAGTAAGTAAATAAGCAAGCAAGCGAGTAAGTAAGTAAGTAAGTAAGTAAGTAAGTAAATAAGCAAGCAAGCGAGTAAATAAGTAAGTAAGGAAGTAAGTAAGTAAGTAAGCAAGCAAGCAAGTAAGTAAGTAAGTAAGGAAGTAAGTAAGGAAGTAAGCAAGCAAGCGAGTAAGTAAGTAAGTAAGCAAGTAAGTAAGTAAGTAAGCAAGTAAGCAAGCAAGCAAGTAAATAAGTAAGTAAGTGAGTAAGTAAATAAGCAAGCAAGCAAGTGAGTAAGTAAGGACAAGCGTAGCCTTTTGAAAGTTTTGAAGCTCTAGTTGTATCTTACGGATGAGAATCCACATCAGTTCTTACCTTTCCTTTGCATTATTATTGTAGGTTCAGAATAAACAAATTGAAGAAAGCTTTGCTGAAAGTTCAGATGACGACAATTATTATTATTATTATTATTATTATTATTATTATTATTATTATTATTATTTTTTTTTTTTTTTTATTATTATTATTATTACCTACTGCCTTAGTTTGAAAAGCAGGAAGCTATAAGCCCAAAGGATCCAGCAGGAAAAATAGCCCAGTGGAAAAAGAAAATAAGGAAACAGATGGAATAGAGTGCTTGAGTGTACCCTCAAGAAAGAGTCCTTATCTGCTGAACACTTCACACCCGGATATGAACGTAAGTTTAACTCAGACTGACCAATTTCTCCACCAGGACGAGCAAGTAATTTACAAGAAACATAACTATCGTCAATTAACTGAATAAACACAAGTCTCACTACAGAGCTTCTCAAATTCCTCCAATTCTCCTAATTTGCAAAACTCAGTATCAAACATACCACACCATTAGCCAGGAAGATCACAAAATAAAATATAACAGAATAGCACAATTATCAAACTTTAGTTATATAGGATTCAACTCTGGAGAGAATTGTAATGGTTCACACATTCACACAAAACATCGATGCATAACTTTGAAAAGTCTATGGAAAATTTGGAAATAAAAAAAGTGAATAAGTAATCACACCATTCCTGCAAACAAACAAAATTAGTATCATCAAACCAACATCCTAAAATTGACTCCCATGCAATGATCCCGTGCCTCAACTACCTGTTACGATCCTCGTAGGGATCGAACCAGGTTCTTTTGAATTGATTAATGAAATTGCGATTTCTCGACCACAACACTCAATGAAACAAAAGGAATTATAGAAAGAAAACTCGCAAAAGAAAACATAATTCTATTTACAATAAGTCAAAGGTAAATGTTTCTTGATTGAGTACTTAGGGAGCACTGAACTAAACAAAGAAAATCATTTGATTAAACCACACTCCAGCAAATAGGGGAACACAAGATAATAGATAAAAAATACTTAAAAGATGTTGTGCTCTTCGCACCAGCTCTCGACGGTTAGCAGGAACGTAGATATTTCAGGTCTGGGCGCTTCGGCGTTGGTAATAACGACAGGGGTCAACTCGTTCTGACATCTCGGACAAGTTGTTGTAAGGCTGGTCACGTCTGCATTCTGATCCTTACGTTCTTTCTCTTCTTCTGTACTTCTTCCCCCTCGTTCCCTCTCTCGTCCTCTCGTTCTGTTTCGTACCCCCGTTCTATCTTTCGTACTCTCTCTTCTCTCGTTCTCGTTGAAGTTTATATATCCCTGTATGGGAGGATTTAACTATGGACAATTCCATACAAGGAAATTTTCTCCTTTCTTCATCCTTACTGGTTTTCCTTAAAACCACGCCTCTTTGATAGCATCTTCGTGAAGGCTGTGCTCGTGTAATCATGATCCATATGGCACTATAATTGAAGCGAGGCGTGTTTACCTTCCGTTAATGTATATTATTCAGCAACGACACTGCTCTCCTTGTCCTATGGGTCCTCGGATTGCTACGAACAGACGATCGTTATGCCCAAGGTCTGCTGAACTAGGCACATCTAATAAATATCTTGATCTCCGACGGTGACAGTTTCCAGTAAACACTAGTAGAAAATTCAGTGTACCACCTCTCATTAGGGTATGATTACTTCCTCTCTCCCTACCCGAAGGGCAAGGAGAGCTGAAAAATGAGCGTAGTTGGCCAGGGAGAAAAAATAATTATATAATAAGAGAGTTTATTGCTGCAATAAGATATAAAACCAAATATGATTGACCGCAACAAGGATTCCTCACTTACTTAAAATCGATTAGACAAACCAAATAAAAATAATAATAATAATAATAATAATAATAATAATAATAAAAGAAAACAAATAGTCAAGATATTAAGAAGTTTCTTTTGGAATAATAATAAAAATCCTATCAATGAAAGATGTAAATTTAGATAACCTCCGAAGATGAATCCTTTTTCTTGGGCATACGAGGACAGTGAAGAGTGATAGTGGAGGGTTGCAGTTTCACACTTTGTGCAAATAGGATCCACAGAAGAAAATATATATATATATATATATATATATATATATATATATATATATATATATATATATATATATATATATATATATATATATATATTTATATATATATATATATATATATATATATATATATATATATATATATATATATCTATATATAGATATATATATATATATATATATATATATATATATATATATATATATATATATATATATATATATATATATATATATATATATATATATATATATACAGTATATATATATATATATATATATATATATATATATATATATATATATATATATATATATATATATATATATATATATATATATATATATATATATATATATATATATATATATATATATATATATATATATATATATATATATATATATATATATATATATATATATATATATATATATATATATATATATATATATATATATATACATATATATATATATATATATATATATATATATATATATATATATATATATATATATATATACAGTATATATATTTGTGTGTATATGTGCGTGTGGGGTACTTATAGTGACCACTTTCCAATGCAAGAGTTGATTAAACCCCAGAAAATAGTCGGAATTATTTCTCCGATACCAATAAAAATACATCCAGATGTAATGGCTTCTGAAAATCATGCATGATTAGGTACTAAAAGCATTTTAGGGCTCTTGATGCAAAATCAACCTTTAAAGGAATTATGAAAAAAATGTTTTATAGATCAAAGGTTTGAATAATTAATTAGAGTATGAATCATAAATTATGATAATGTTACAAATTTTAAGTGAATATTCAATGTTGATATATTACAGCCTAATTGTATTCAAACTTTATTTTTTGTGTAATATCTTTTTTTATGAAGAGTAAATTGGATAAAAGATGACAGACAAATTATATAATGATAAATGACCGCATTTATCAGAATATCTGTTTAGAAAGACAAGTCAGATATTGTCAGACAATAACTTTTATTTGAAGGAATTTCGTATGTAGATGAGTAGTACATGTATTTAATACATTTATTCAAGAGTTTTATTCATTAATAAGATATAGAGAGACAATTGATTTTAGATGTAATTGTGAAGGAATAGAATAAATCGCAGAGAGACGAGAGAGGGAACGAGAAGTAGATGAGTGTTGTTGTTAGAATTTCGCTGAGTCTTTATGAATTATAGTCAAAACATTCCGCTTATTTTTCTAGAACTTTCGTATTGCTCATATGTGTGTGCGTGCGTGCGTGTTTGTGTGTGTGTGTGTGTGTGTGTGTATTGTTTGGAGGCTTTCGTAATACTTGTTCAACATAAAAATTGAGATTCATACCCAAGCAGCAGTATTGTACAGTACACGTTGCAGGTCTATAAGTATGTGTGTCTACAGCATCTTTCTTTAGTCTTCCCTCAAATGTCGTGTTCATCACAAATCCCACTTGAATGTATGTCACATATATTGCACTAAATCATATTAGCACCAGGAAATTTGAAAGATACACTTTCATTTCCTAATAGAACATCGTATCAGAGCATGATCTCTCTCTCTCTCTCTCTCTCTCTCTCTCTCTTTGAATAGATAGATAGATGGCACATTAGATAGACAAAAAAATTAATTACTTAACCAGTTAACATTTGAAATTATTATAAAAATAATAAATAAAAAACCTTCTAAGAAATCATTCTTTCGTTCATTTCAGTCTAATCTGATCGTCTGTGTGTGTGCGTGTGTGTGCACGTGCACTAGTGTGTGTAAATTTTTACCTCATGCGGGGATCGAACCTTTGTCTCTTCTAATGAAAGGCAAGGTCACCATTACCCATGCCAAGGGAGGCTCTAAAAAGGATTATTTTGTTGTTGAACAGAAGGATGAACAGAAGGATGGTGTTCAAATTTCAAGTGAACAAACCGGAGATCAAAATCAATGAAGAAAAAAGTCTTCAAACCTTCAAAGGCTTCAGGTCAGACGAGGTCATAAGGCTGAGCGAAAATATTCACAGAATACATCTGAAAAAAAAAAGCAATTTTGTGTGTGATTGAAATCTGAAAGTCATTCTATTGACACGAGTGTTAAATGCGATAGGGAAGCCTGTTTCGGTTTTCATATACAACGATAAAATTCTTTATGAATTTTCTATATATATATATATATATATATATATATATATATATATATATATATATATATATATATATATATACACACATATATATATATATATATATATATATATATATATATATATATATATATATATATATATATATATATATATATATATATATATATATATATATATATATATATATATATATATATATATATATATATATATATATATATATATATATATATATATATATATAAACATTATGACGTGATATTCTGAGGTCTGGTGTTGTGGCTTGGGATTCTCTGTTATTATTTATCACCTTTTCCTCGTAAATCATTTTTGCTTGTTTTACTTGATATGCTTAGAAATATCTTTATTAATAACGTTTGTTATGACCAAAAATATTGTATTTTGACCTCCACGTCTCTACTCTTCCTTTGATATTAAACAGATCACAAAAACCATTAACTTGGTAGGCAAGATTTTTTTTAACCGAATTAAGTGGATCTTTACGAGGAAAATGGACAGGGATGACATTAAAAACACATAAATCTAAATAATGAAAATTTCTCAGACCATTCAATGTCATAATATTTCAATGCCAGATTAAACGTATCTGAAGTCATCTGAGCCGATGTCACCATCAGGGACATCACCAAAACCAATCTGAAGGGAATTTGCAAAAAAGGTTTGGACATCCGGATGTCATTCTGTTTACATCGAAGGCTTTAATCTCTGGTGATTAATCTTATTGAATTTCTTTATGTGAGATCCCAGTTGATAAGTATTATGGAATTACTTTGAGTGCGAGGTTTAATGGAACAATAGAAATAAGGCAACGCCGGTCCAAGACAGTTCAAGGTACTATCAAATAAGGATTTTCTCGGTTTAAAAGTATTTTGCGTCTTATTAAAATGCTTTTGACTTCTCCCAGGATATTAACTCTTAATTGCAAATACGTAGAAGCCTCAGATAGCAATAAAGGTAAATTTTGTAAGTGTATAGTTATGTCTGTTGAACACCTGTTTATTTTATTTCTTGGATGGAGAACCAACAGGTGGCAAATAAAGAAACACATATATAATAAAAAGATAACAAACTAGAAAGGTGGCTGTAAAAACTAAAACTTTTTAAACTCATGAATGAAAATGTCTCCCCAAAATTAGCCTGCATTACAAAATTTCTAATCACTTCCCTGATTTGCATTTATTGACAGAACAGAATATTTCCAAAAAGGTAAACATTTGCTGTACTTTAGATTATTGTTATAAGGACACAACTTTTAAGGATGCTGGAATATCTCAGTAAGGATTGGCAAGTCTGCTCGGTTCCTAGATAAATGGGCAGTTCTGTATATTTCATTACCAGTTGCAGCCTTGAGTTTACGACAATATTTTGTGTAATGTTTATTACAGAGGATTCTTCATTGTGTGATGTCAGGTAACAGAATCATTCGAGAAGTTTCTGGACGCATCACAACTCTTATGCCAATAAGAATGAAAATAAGATATAAGATAAGTTCCCTTAAGTTATAAGAATGTACTTTGATACACACAGGAAACAAAACTACTCTCCATTTCATTCATTCAATTATTATTATTATTATTATTATTATTATTATTATTATTATTATTATTATTATTATTATTATTATTGATGGAATCTCTAAGAAGGTCAACCTGATGGTTAATCTTTTTGGTGTGTCAGGTGTTGTACACCATTATGTGACTACTGAGTTTTTCCTCGTCCGTGACCTAAAAGAAACGACTGCAGATAAAGATAGTATTAGAATAAATCTTTTATTGACTATATAAAAGTAAAGAATAAAATTCTAACCTTTTCCAGCCAAAAATCCATGTTTATTAGACTGATATGAAACGAAAATAACAAAGTTATTACAATATTTTACTCTATCTTATTTTGTTCTTTTCCTGGTTTATTTATTCCCTTTCCTCACTAGGCTATTTTTTCCTGTTAGTGCCCATCCTGCTTTTCCAACTATGGCCGTAGCTTGGCTAGTAATAATAGTGATAATAACAATTTTGGGAAATAGAAAGAAAGAAATGCTTTCTGTCAGTTATTGGATCTTCCTTCGAAATCTGGAAACTTCCTTAGAGATTTGTGGACACTTTTTCACTTCCGGTCATCGGTGAGGACCCTCCAATATTGAACAGAGGGGCTCAGTGGCGTATGATGTGTAAATGGACAAGTGTGGGTGCCTGTGTACTTGCATAAGCCTACTTTATAGATTTCGGTGCAAGTAGGCTTTTGTGTATATTTGCGTTTACGTAGGGTTCTACTTCTAACTATTTCCTTAGATATGTTCTATTGTTATCTACGTAAGTAAATCTATAATAATAGTTTTGTACTCGTGTGTGTGTGTGTGTGTGTGTGTGTGTGTGTGTGTGTGTGTGTGTGTATTTGCAGTTGTGTGTTCACTTGGAAATTCTTGGGAGAATTCCAGCTCAGCCTTCAAAGGAGATCATAACACATTTGATAATATTGAAACAAAGCAAATTGTGGGAACAATCTGATACACAGAGAACGAGCTTTTCTATTGTTGTGACCCTGCAACAATGCTCGTAGTATTGCGAATAACAAGGAACATTCTTTCCCTTCACAAGAGAATAGCTGATGTTTAGGTGATAGTTAATACGTGGACTTTGTGTGAATGTATCTGATAATGTATTGACAGTAAAGAGTGGAACTAATCTACAATATTCGTCGTTCACAGAACCAAGACCAAACAAATTTTACACTTTTTTTTTTCCAAATAAAACAGGAGACGTTAACGACTTCGAGGTTTTACCAATAGTCATCATAATTTTCGGTTAAAACGGTTAAAAGGTTTAGTCTAATGCGAACAGTTTGAAGAGACACCTCAACGAAGGCTGCAAAGTTGGGCGTTGTCAAACTAGGTCACGCCCCTTCCTTGAATCTCCAATCGAAAGCATCTGCCTCTATCCCAAAGAAAAAGAAACAGAAGAGATAGAGAAATTAATCGACTTTGTATTTAGCTCTCCTTTGTTGGGCTTCGACAAGTTGCGACAAATTTCTTTTTGTTTGTTGAGGGCGGTTTTCATTTGTTTCCCCTGGTTGCATTCTGTTGGCACCTTTGGTCATTATAAAATGTTTCCTTTTGTTTCAGAACAAGAACAACTTTTCTCAGTGTAACAAGAAAAAGCAACGTCAAGGTAGCACTGAAAATTGGAGTTGACTATGAAGTGGTGCCACTTTCTCTTGATAGGGGAATAGTCACAGTGTGTTTATATAGGTACTCTACTATAATCCCGTTTCCAACACCATCTGTTGTCAACTAAGAGAAAAAGCTTTTCATTTATGATCTGCAGGGGAGGAAGGTTGTTAGACAATTGTAATTTGTGTAATAATTACGAAAATTATTGTTGTATGTAAAGTTTACTATTTGCAATTATGTTTTATTTGGTATAACATTTTCATTTAAAGAAAAGTTATGTTAGAAGTGATAAAGACAGAGAGACTTTCCTTTTCCCCTCGAGCCAATAATGAAATCGCCCATTATAGCCGACATGAATACCAATGCAAAAGGATACAGTTTAAGGTAATACAAAGAAGAAATGAACAGCCTTTATTGTGATCTTGTATCCTGACAAATAAAATATATATTGAATTACAATATAAAGATATTGTTGCTAACAAGACTTAATTCATCATGTTTTCTGTGATTATGAGTCGTTTTAGGTTTCATGAGTTTCTTAGGTTGGTACTCCTGACTGGTGTATGGCCGCTGGAAAAGTCAGGTGGTGTGATGACGTCACAGGCAAAGAACGGAGAAGACGATATGGAAACTTTAATGACATTCTCTTTTAAGTGTTTTATAGCCTCAATGCACATGAGTAGTTGAGGTTGTTCTTTTGCTGGTCAGGTGGTGTTCAGCAGGGTTAAAGGAATACTGACAATTTCAACCAATTTGAACAGCGTCGTACAACGATGCTATCCTTTTTTCTTTTCTCTCTTTGTCATTGTCTTTCATCCTCTGTGTCCCTTGGAAAGCTGACATGCAGAGTTTCCCAGTTATTCCAAGGAGACACAATTGCTCTCTTTTGGAAAAGTAAAGGAAGCAAGAAGGGTAGGAAAAAGGGGGGAAATGAGGATAAGCATCAGCGATGAACTCTTGGGAGATAGAGAAAAAGAAAAAGCACTCTATAAAGAGGGATCTTGATTAATACCATTCTAACAATAATAATAAACACTTTTACAATAAAGCCATTCAAACAACACGTTTCATTTTGCATATTCTGAATAAAAAGTGACTTCCCCCTTAAGTCATTATCTTGTTCCATTAAACAAAGAAACGCGAATCAGTAAAAGAGAAACGAAAATTACCTTTAAAATCATCAATTACTTTTCTCTTTCGGGGATTTTTTTTTTTAATCTCTAGTAGATTTCAATTTCGTTTATAAATCAATTATACATGTATTAATATATCCTTCCTTACACTCACTAATTTTGTTCGATAACGATTTTTTTTATACTTTGATGTTATGAAGAACTTATAACTACCTTATTCGGAGGTCGATAACATAAAAAAAGTAGCATAACCTTCAGTTTAGAAAGATGTTTGTCAGGAGATAAAATGGAAAGGAAGAGATAAGGATTGTGAAGAAATGACCATCAACATCGACAAAAGACAACTAGACTTCAATCTCAGGTCTTTTGAAAAAGTCTGAAACATAAAGACTCCATATTTCATAAGACTTTTACTTGCTGATATAGATGAAACACCTTGAGATCTGGAATGGTGTGAAATTCTGTTGCATCAATAAGATTCATGTTACAGATAATAGACCTTAAAGGTTTAAAGATTTAAAGGCCGCTCATGAATGACAAAGGCAAGGGACAGTGACATTGCCCTAACAAGCGCCCCCCCCCCTTCTCTCTCTCTCTCTCTCTCTCTCTCTCTCTCTCTCTCTCTCTCTCTCTCTCTCTCTCTCTCTCTCAACTCAAAGGTTCAGTTAACCACAAGAAACTGTTCTCCTCCTCGGGACGTACATTTTGAAAACCCTAGATATCCTCCTATCGACCTTCAGAGACTATGTATTAGATATCACATTTAGATTATAATTGTGTAATAAGAAAAATGTGGCTGAAATTTAACCCCATAATTATGTTGAATAACATATGCTTGATGAAAGAATTTGCTGTAACTGAAATAGTCTTAGAAATTGTAATGAACTGTTGTAATCATGCAAAGGCCACCTAAAGAAGTCTCCATCTTCAGATTAACAAGATAAATTGTACACAAAATTGCTTTATTGTAGGCCCCGATAACAGTAATTTGCTTTTAAAAGCTTAAGAATTGCATACAACGTATACTGCATGGTAAGAGATATTGGATTTAGTCCCCCCCCCAAAAAAAGATAATAATTTCCATTAAAAAAAGATAACTTAGAAGCGAAATCTCATCAAATAATCCTCAACGAATCTCCGAAGAGCAATTGGCCGTTAAATACTGTGCAATTGACATGTTGAGTCTGAAAGGAATTCTAGTTAAGTAAGTTAGAGGTGGCGTTGGATTTTTATATCTATTGTTAACTGGAAGCTTTTCCTTATTGCATTCCAAATGAGCTTTTTTCAGGATATCAAAACCCAGTGTGCCTTTGAAGCAAAGAATATTGGCTTTTTCGATGACCTTTGTTTCTCTCTTTACTAGTTATTGAAAAGATAATCAGGATCTGAATAAGGAGAGAACCACATGATTGCAGCCCGAGAATAGTTGATTTATTTTCTAATATTTCCAAAAATTTGACAAAAAGTTTCATCTTAAATTGTTGAACGGTGTTGAAGTTGTCTCTCTGCTCTAATAACTATACTGTAATTGTTATAAGTATGAAAGTATGAAAAATAAACTTATATATATTTTCACTTTAGAAATCTGGTCATTCTCACATTGTTTCATTCTTTCTTTTATCATTCCTCAACTGCAATCGTGCAAAGTGTGTACTCTCATAGAATGACGTTTGACAATCGTTGTGACTCATTACCGCTGACACTAGATTCCTAAGGTCTCATCTAAAGAAGCCGCTTGAAATTTCTCACACGCTATTTGTACTACTTTTCAGAAAATGACAGAATCTCATCCACTTACAATTTATTAGCGATTTATGAAATATTATCAAATATTCCGAATAATGGGTAAAAAAGTTACAATTTATAAATAATCATAAATTGGCCAGTTTTATTGATGTTCGTTTTTCAATATATTCTTCTGGGTATCTAAAATATTATTGATAAACAAAGGTTATTTTTCAACATGCAATGATCTATTTCATCCTAAGTGAATACAAATCTTATTTGACCCTTTTTGGACGCATGATCAAAGTAATCTGTTTTGTGTTTATTGAATCAACCACCGAAAAGAAGAAAATTTGAATATGCTGACATGTTAATAAGACGAAGCCTGCCTCCCTCAGTCAATCGTGTTTTGGGGTGATTGCAAGGTCCAACAGAGAGAGAGAGAGAGAGAGAGAGAGAGAGAGAGAGAGAGAGAGAGAGAGAGAGCAACAATGTATGTGATACCCTGATCAAGACAGTGTTATAAGATGGTAAATTAATGTTAATTATCTTATTCCAAGGAAACAATTTTCTTTAGAAATACCGTTTGTTGATGATCGATTATGCTGTTTCATACGCCAAACTGCTCTTCATTACTTGTTTATAACTCTCCTTGTATTTGATGATGAATATTGAACGAATTTAAGAAAAGAATTAGAGGTTATCTTGAAATGTGTTTCACTATGAAGATTCTGGTCGATGACATGTGGGATAGGAAGTAATCTTCCTTTTACAGATTGACTCAAATTCTATCTTAGTAAGCAAAAGGATATTAAACGTATTCCTAAATCTCACAGATGCAACAAACAGACTTTTCCAGTTCCAAGAATAATTCCAAGTATTCCAAGTATTACAATAGCGATATACGAATACATGTAATATTACTGCCACAAGTTTATTCAATTCTTATCGTGGCACTTTTAACTACTGAAAATAAAACTCTTCTGTTATGAAATGGAAACACAATAGAAGTATTGGTTGCCATCGCTTTCTCTTTTACTTTCATTCATTTTACTTTTTTGTTTCATATTTCTTTTGGTTTTGATACATTCGCCAACACCGTTTTTAACTGTTCATTCTTTGTGACTGTCATTTCTTTCTTTCTTTTATCCAACATCAAAGTTTTCTTCATATCTCTAAATCGCTTTACAAATGCAAAGTTTTATACAAATATTTTCTTCGTGTAAATCTGTCAGTAATGAAGAAAGTAAGAGAATGTTGAGAACTTTGGTTTCATATTCTGTAGGTTGTTGGATGAAGTTTGAGTTGGTAAAAATCTTGGTAATACAGTAATCTATTGGTAGCATCAAAACCTCTGTCTGCCTGCTTCGCTCACTTTGATAACATACTAGATACAACACGAGGTCAGGAAGGAAGCCTCAAATAACATCAGTGTCGTAAATCGGTGTCAAGGATGACCTTAGATGACCCTTGGTGAGATCTTAACCAGAAGGAAAAGGAGATTTACGACATTATAATATCTTGGATTAAAAAGGATTAAGGGCTTTTAAGGATGCATTTTGTTACTCTCTCTCTCTCTCTCTCTCTCTCTCTCTCTCTCTCTCTCTCTCTCTCTCTCTCTCTCTCTCTCTCCTTACCCATTTCTTTCTTTCTCACTTACCCTCATATTTCATCTTTCACTCTCTTCAAATTATAATATCCTTAACAAACCAATCTTCTCTCTCTCTCTCTCTCTCTCTCTCTCTCACTCTCTCTCTCTCTCTCTCTCTCTCTCTCTCTCTCTCTCTCTCTCTCTCTCTCTCTAAGTAGTAATAAATCAGCAACTTTACCACTCTCTCTCTCTCTCTCTCTCTCTCTCTCTCTCTCTCTCTTAGGGATGCAGAGAGGGGCACTAGTGTTTCCATACATCATCTTGATAACTTTTTGCAGAGCCTTCACAAGTACCGGTGACGTGGACTCATTTGCGTAGGCATAATGTCGTAAGTGCTAGGCTAAGGTTGGTATATCCTCCCTTGTGGCAGGTTGGACAAACACTAGATATACCACACTACACTTCATGTAAACTGTGTAACCTTGCTAATTAACCTTGAACTCTACTGCCTTCATTGCCCCACTATCAGGAATCTGTTACCTCAAGGACAAAATTTACTCTAAACATGCCAATATTAACTTAAAGATGACCACTCAGACGTAATTTTGACTCGTCATCCACACTTTGGTGACTGCTAAACTGTCTGTTGTAGTTGTTATGATAATGGAATACGATCTCATATATGTTATTTTTGTAACTGACATACAGATGATTCAATGCTGTAATTTTTCTTTTTTTTTTCTGCTGATTTCTAATGTACTGCATGTAACTGCTAATATGTGACTTTATTTGACGTCTTTGGGCGTAATAAATTTATTAAATAATCTCTTATGAAAGTCGTATAAATTCCAACTCACTAAAGCTAGGGATCATTATTGTGAGGTAATTAGCTTAATCCTTTCCAAGTCCTCAAAATGATAACGGGTTAGTTTTTGAACTTCAGAGTAAGTTACTTATTTCTTTTTCAGTTTAAGTCACCAAAAGATTTACTCCAAGTTCAGGAGGAATTAGACTTTAGTTAAAGGGTATGCAATATAGGCTGCTTGCGATATACCACAGAGCCTTTTTCTTTCTTGATATGCTTTTGTCATTTCAAAAAATGTTTGATAAATGACTTACTTGTATATTTGTATACAGGAACTCGCAGAGAGAGAGAGAGAGAGAGAGAGAGAGAGAGAGAGAGAGAGAGAGAGAGAGAGAGAGAGAGGACCCCTGATTGTAGAAACTCCTGGTGTCCCCTCGTGTTACTGTGCTTTAAACAAAATCTCCTTGAAAGGTTCAATGACATATTTGCAACTC
The DNA here is from genome assembly GCF_036898095.1 of Palaemon carinicauda. Lineage (NCBI taxonomy): Eukaryota > Metazoa > Arthropoda > Malacostraca > Decapoda > Palaemonidae > Palaemon > Palaemon carinicauda. Next base: position 26,649,191 of record NC_090749.1, on the reverse strand, counting down.
CTGGGATCAAAAAGAAGTAAACAAAAAAATAAGCAAAGAAGCAGTTACACCTCCTGGCGTCATTTCTTGTCTCTTTCGTTAATGAAGGTTCTTTGAATTAATGGTGTAGTGATGAAGAGGAGGAAAATATGGAGAGGGCAAATGATATAGAGAATTATCACAGATATTTGTAAGGTGGATGTCATGGGTAGATAGAATAATATAAAAAAAAATTGTAAAACATGTGAATTTTCTACTCTTAAGAAGCAGAGAGAGAGGAGGTCACGCTAGTCTTTACTGGAAACTGTCACCGTCGCTGATGGAGATCAAGATATTTATTAGATGGGCCTAGATCAGCAGACCTTGGGTATAACGATCGTCTGTTCGTAGCAATCCAAGGACCCATAGGACAAGGAGAGCAGTGTTGTCGCCGAAGAATATACATTAACGGAAGGTAAACACATATCTCGCTTCAATTATAGCGCCATATGGATCACGATTACACTAGCAGAGCGTTCGTGAAGATGTTATCAAAGGGTGTGGTTTTAAGGAAAACCAATAAGGATGAAGAAAGGAGAAAATATCCTTATATGAAATTGTCCATAGTTAACCCCTCCCATACAGTGGTATATAAACTTCAACGAGAACGAGAAAAGGAGAGTACGAAAGATAGAACGAGAGTATGAAAAGTAGAACGATAGAGAGAAAGAGAGAGAGGACAAGAGAGAGAACGAGGGAGAACAAGCACAGGGAAAGAGAGAGAAGGTAAGGACCAGAATGCAGACGGGACCAGCCTTTTGACAACTTGTCCGAGATGTCAGAACGAGTTGACCCCTGCCGTTATTACCAACCACGAAACGCCCAGTCCTGAAATATCTACGTTCCTGTCAACCGTCGAGAGCTGCTGTGAAGAGTATAATCTTTTAAGTATTATTTGTCTACCTTCTTGACTGTTCCCCTATTTTCTGGAGTGAAGTTTAATCAGATGATTTTCTTTGATTAGTTCAGTGCCTCCTAAGTACTCAGTTAAGAAACATTGATCTTTGACTAGTTGCAAATAAAATTATGTTTTCTTTTGCGAGTTTTCTTTCTATATTCCCCTTTTCAAAACTGGTTGTGGTTGAGTAATCCTAATTTAATTAATCAATTAAAAAAAAACCTGGTTCGATCCCCATGAGGATCGTAACAGTTGGCGACCTTGCCAGGATTTTCGACTACATAACCAATTGAAAACAGGGAGAATATAGAAATGAGTGCGATTACGAGAGATTTGATAGATTCAGGTAAACTTCTTGGTCTAGATGGCGATGATTTCCAAGATTATGTTCTTAAGAGAGAACAGGAAGTGTTTGAGAGAGATGAAAGAGCAGCTGAAAGAGAAGAAAATGAAAGAAAGTGAGAAGAAAGTGAAAGACAGCGTAAGCATGAGTTAGAAATGGCTTGTTTAAGACAAACTCTTCATAACAGACGGTCAGGTAGCATATCAGGGAGTAATTCATCTTTAAATAGTGACACTGATAGTTTAGATATGAGTGCAGTGCTCAAACTTATACTGAAATTTGATGAGGAAGATGTTACAAAATATTTTATGTCTTTTGAAAAATTAGTGAAGAGAGTAGGTTCTCCCAAAAAAACAGTGGACTTTGTATTTACAATCAGTTTTAAGTGGTAAAGCACATTCTGTATATAGTTGTTTGTCTAAGGATGAATTATTATTATTATTATTACTATCCAAGCTACAACCCTAATTGGAAAAGCAAGATGCTATAAGCCCAGGGGCTCCAATAGGGAAAAACAGCCCAGTGAGGAAAGGAAATAAGGAAATAAATAACTGAAGAGAACAAATTAACAATAAATCATTCTAAAAAAAAGTAATGTCAAAAGAGATATATCATATATAAACTATTAACAACGTCAACAACAAAAATGTCATATATAAACTATAAAAAGACTCATGTCCGTCTGGTCAACTAAAAAGCATTTGCTCCAACTTTGAACTTTTGAAGTTCTACTGATTCAACAACCCGATTAGGAAGATCATTCCACAACTTGGTAACAGCTGGAATAAAACTTCTAGAGTACTGCGTAGTATTGAGTCTTATGATGGAGAAGGCCTGGCTATTAGAATTAACTGCCTGCCTAGTATTACGAACAGGATAGAATTGTCCAGGGAGATCTGAATGTAAAGGATGGTCAGAGTTATGAAAAATCTTATGCAACATGCATAATGAACTAATTGATCGACGGTGCCAGAGATTAATATCTAGATCAGGAATAAGAAATCTAATAGACCGTAAGTTTCTGTCCAACAAATTAAGATGAGAATCAGCAGCTGAAGACCAGACAGGAGAACAATACTCAAAACAAGGCAGAATAAAAGAATTAAAACACTTCTTCAGAATAGATTGATCACCGAATATCTTAAAAGACTTTCTCAATAAGCCAATTTTTTGTGCAATTGAAGAAGACACAGACCTTATATGTTTCTCAAAAGTAAATTTGCTGTCAAGAATCACGCCTAAAATTTTGAAAGAGTCATACAAATTTAAAGAAACATTATCAATACTGAGATCCGGATGTTGAGGAGCGACCGTCCTTGACCTACTTACAATCATACTTTGATTTTTGTTAGGATTCAACTTCATACCCCATAATTTGCACCATGCACTAATTTTAGCTAAATCTCTATTAAGGGATTCACCAACCCCAGATCTACATTCAGGGGATGGAATTGATGCAAAGAGAGTAGCATCATCTGCATATGCAACAAGCTTATTTTCTAGGCCAAACCACATGTCATGTGTATATAGTATGAAAAGTAATGGGCCAAGAACACTACCCTGTGGAACACCGGATATCACATTCCTATACTCACTATGGTGCCCATCAACAACAACTCTTTGAGATCTACTACTTAAAAAATAAATAATAATGCTAAGAAACGACCCACCCACTCCCAACTGTTTCAGTTTGAAAACAAGGGCCTCATGATTAACACGGTCAAAGGCAGCACTAAAATCAAGGCCAATCATACGAACTTCCCGACCACAATCAAGGGATTTCTGTACTGCATTGGAGATTGTAAGAAGGGCATCACATGCTCCAAGGCCTTTCCGAAAACCAAATTGCAAACTAGGGAATAGATGATTACCTTCAGCAAACCTATTAAGACGTTTTGCCAGAAGACGTTCAAAAACTTTAGATAATATGGGAGTTATGGAAATTGGGCGGTAATCAGTGGGACTTGAGCTACCACAAACACATTTACATAGAGGAGTAACATTACCAATTCTCCAACAAGTGCTAAAAGCTCCTCTTCTTGCTAACTTGCGTAAAATAACAGATAACTTTGGAGCTAAGAAATCAGCTGTCTTTATAAAAAACAAAGGAAAAATACCATTAGGGTCTACACCTCCATAAGCATCAAGGTCCATCAACAGAGCTTTAATCTCACGAGATCGAAAAGCTAAACTAGTTAGTTTAGCCTCAGAAAAACAGGAATGAGGAAGTTCAAGTTTTTCATTACTCTGCTTACTGTCAAAAACATCAGCCAAAAGGGTTGCCTTTTCCTTTGGACAGTGAGTGACTGAGCCATCTGGTTTAAGTAAAGGAGGAACTGTTGCATCTACACCAAAGAGTGCAGATTTAAGGGTAGACCACCATTTATGTTCCTGAGTTGTACCAGAGAGGGTTTCTTTTATGATTAAATTGTACTCCTTTTCAGTTGAGGCATAAACTCTCTGAGCAAAAGCTCGAAGCTGAGTATAGTTGTTCCAGGTCAAATCTGATCTGTTACCCTTCGAAAGGTGATAGGCCTCCTGCTTCTCCAAATAAGCACGTCTACAATCATCATTGAACCACGGTTTGTCCTTCCTTCGGTACCTTAGCACACGAGAAGGGATACGCCTATCAATTATGTTGACTAGATTCTCATTCAAAGGGACAACAGGATCTATACTATTATATAATTGTGACCAATTCAAGCACAAAAGATCATGCAAAATCCCATTCCAGTCTGCTTGGGATTTCATATAAATTTTACAAGAATATGATATATCAGGGACAGGCTGCTCAGTCTTCACTAATAATGAAATCAAGGCATGATCAGAAGTCCCGACTGGAGAACCAACCTTACTAGTTATAACGCCAGGGGAGTCAGTGTATACGAGGTCCAAGCAATTACCAGACCTGTGAGTAGCTTCATTTATGATTTGCTCACAGCCTGATTCTGAGGCAAAGTCTAAAGCTCTTAAGCCATGGCGATCGGTAGGAGAATGTGAAGATTATGATACTGTGAAAGAAACCGTACTTAGTGCATACAGATTGGTACCAGAGTCGTACCGTACGAAGTTTAGAAGTTTGAAAAAAGATGATACTAGTACTTTTGTAGAGTATGGAAAGAAGTTAGAAAGATCGTTTTGTGATTGGTTGACTTCCGCTGAAGTCGATAATTTTGAAGATCTCAAGAACTTAGTTTTGTTAGAAAGTTTCAAAGATAACATATCCCCAGACATCAAATTATATATAGAAGATAGGCGTGAAACATCTTTTGCCGATGCTACGAGGTTAGCAGATGAGTACAGTCTCACACATGGTTTAAGTGGCAGTAAAAAGAAAAAATATCTTTTGTCAAGTTAGGCACAACATAGTAAAGGTACTTCTAACAATAACGATAATAGGCACAGGGATTATTATTATCATTATTGTTAAAAATGTGGGAAGGAAGGTCATATTTCTCGGTACTGTAAGAGCCAATGGGCAGTCAGTAATTCAGAGGTCACTTGTTACAAATGTAATAAGAAAGGGCATATAGCTAGGAATTGCACAGTAGAAAGTACGAATGTGAAGAAACCTGTTTCACTAGTTAATAATCTTTCTTCAGGAAGGAATAGTCTCTTGAAAGAAACTAGGAAACATTATGGTGAATTTTTGTCTGAAGGTTTAGTTTCTTCTCTTAAAGGAGGTGATGCAAGGGAAGTAGTTTTGCTTAGGGATACGGGAGCGGCCATATCACTCGTTAGGAGAGAGAGTGTACCAAGGAATGTAATAATCAGCATGAAAGAAAAAGTTATGTTAGGTGAGTTTCCGAACACTTGTGCAGTTTGTCCTTTGTTAAAGATGAAATTGAAAAGTCAGTTAGTGTCAGGAGATGTAAAACTAGCAGTCGTGGATACCTTGCCCGTAGACGGCGTTGACATTATTGTTGGTACCAATTTAACTACCTCCAACTGTGTGAATCCTATTTTAAGTGAAGTTCAAGCACCTGAAATGATAGTAACCACGTCAGGATTAGATACTGATATTGACTACGGTCATAGGTTGTTCGAAGATTCGAACGTAGGTAAGAGAGGCAGTGATGATGATCTTAGCATGAGTGTAGCTGAGGAAACCGACTCTATCAATGTTGATACTGTGAGAGAAGATGATGATGTAGCTCTTGAAAGAAGTAACGTACAGATAGACAATGTAATAGGCCCAAGTAATAGCAGCTGTAGTGTTTTGGAAACTAGCATATTGAATAAGGATAAACTAGTTAAGATGCAGAGGGAAGATGAAACACTAACTCGAATTTTTGAATGTGAATTGGATGATGAACCTGAAAATGTTTGTAAGGAAACATTTAGTCTAAAAGACAAATTTTTGTGTCGCTATGTTCGTCCTAAGACAGGTTGCAAAGAGGAGGTCATAGAGCAATTGGTAACTCCTAGGAAAATTCGTGAATCAATTTTGAAGTTAACACATGATGAACAAGGATAATTAGGAGTAAATAAAATATTTAAGTGTATAAGTAAAACGTACTTTTGGCCTAAAATGAAAAGTGATGTGAAGAGATTTGTTTTAAGTTGTCATGAATGTCAAATGGCTGGGAAACCTAATCAAGTAATTCCCAGGGCTCCATTATGTAATATTCCATCGGTAGGAGAACCTTTTGAGAATGTCGTAATTGATATAGTAGATCCTTTGCCCAGAAGTAAGGGAGGGAATATCTATCTATTAACAATCATTGATAGACTAACACGATATCCATAAGCAATCCCAGTAAGAAATTGCAATGCAAAAACTGTAGTTAAAAGCTTGCTGAACTATTTCTCTAAATTTGGACTTCCTTGCGTTATTTGGAGTGATAATGGTAACAATTTTTTATCAAAGTATTTCAGGGATAAAATGAAAGAGTTAGGGATTAAACATGTAACTTCCACCCCGTACCACCCTGAATCACAAGGAATTGTTGAACGTCTTCATCAAACGTTAAAAAGTTGCTTAAAGAAGTTGTGTAATAATTTAGAACATGATTGGGAAGAAAATTACCTTTTGTCTTGCTGGCTTTACAATTAACTCCTAATGACACCACGGGATTTAGTCCTTTTGATTTGTTGTTCGGTCACACCTCCAAAGGACCTTTAGAAATTTTGAAGTGTAAGTTAATGCAAGAAGAAGGTAGAAAGGATTACATACAGAATATCGAAGATCACAAAGAGGATTTAAGGAAAGCCTGGCAGTTGGCAAAAGAAAATGAGAGCAACCGTCAAGGGGAAACTAAAAGGAAGTACGATCTTAAGGCTAAAGACAGAATTTTCCATGTGGGTGATAAAGTCTTAGTATTAGTCCAGAAAGAAGATTCCTCATTATATCATAAGTTCGAAGGTCCATTTCCTATCATAGATAAAAGGGGAAATTTGAATTACTTAATTGATATGGGTAAGCGTAGAGCTAAGTGGTTGCACATCAACTTGCTAAAGAAATATAATGAATATCCAATGCCAGTTGTAACCGTGTCGCAGAGAGATTACTTTTGAGAAGAACTCTTATGGTCTCAATAATTTCACGTTGTTTAAATCTAGCTTATAGGAAGAAAAAACAAGGGAATTCTTTAATGTGTTTTCAAATTATCCACAAACTGTTAGTGATACATTGGGTTTGACTAATCTTTTAGAATACAATAGTGAGTTGCAGGACACAAAACCCATTAGATAAAGTCCTTATCGTCTATGCTCAGAAAAAGCAAATTCAGTCCGACAGGAAATTAAGTATATGCTAGACAATGGTTTGATTGTTCCTAGCGAAAGTGACTGGTGTTCTCCAATAGTTCTTGTTAAGAAGGAAGATGGATCAGATAGGCTGTGTATTGATTTTAGAAAAGTGAATAGTGTTACGAAACAAAGTAATTTTCCTCTCCCCAGGATAGAAGATTGTTTAGATAAAATAGGAAATGCCAAGTTTATTTCTAAACTTGATTTGGCCAAAGGTTATTGGCAAGTACCTTTAAGTAGTTGAGCACAGAAAATATCTGCTTTCATAACACCTTTCGGTAGTTATGAACCCAAGGTTATGGCTTTTGGTCTACGGAATGCAGCGAGTACTTTTCAAAGATTAATGAATAGAGTTTTAAATGGAATTGATAACTGTGTTGTGTATTTGGATGATCTTGTAATATTTTCAGATACGTGGGAGCAACATTTGCGCATTTTAGCCAAAGTACTAGCAGTCCTTGAAAAAGCAAAACTTGTATTAAATCTGAAGAAATGTGAATTCGGAAAAACCTCAATCACTTATTTGGGTCATAAAGTGGGTCTAGGTAAGATTTGTCCAAAAGATGGGAACATAGAAGCTATCATCAACTTCCCAATTCCTACCAGTAAAAAACAGGCAATGAGATTCATCGGAATGATTTCATATTTCCACCGATTTGTTCCTAATTTTTCAGAAATAAGTGCTCCAATTACTAATCTTTTCAAGAAAGGACGAAGTTTTGTATTTGATAATGACTGTATCGAAGCTTTCAATAATTTAAAGGCCATAATGATTCACGAGCTCATACTAATGTGGCCTGATTTTAGCAAGGAATTTAATTTAGCGATAGATGCAAGTGATATTGGCATAGGAGGAGTTCTGTTACAAGAAGTGAACGGGACCAAGAACCCTGTAGCTTATTATTCGAAGAAGTTAAATAAAGCACAGCAGAATTATTCAACTATTGAGAAGGAATTGTTTAGTTTAGTATCAACCTTGCAACATTTTGAGATTTATGTACGTAGTGGTCAAGTTTTAACTGTGTATTCTGATCACAATCCATTAGTTTACTTAGATAGGTTTAAGAATAAGAATAAACGTCTCATGCGTTGGAGTTTGGAATTACAAGATTATGATTTAAAGATAGTTCATATAAAGGGAAAGAATAATGTAATAGCCGACAGTCTTTCTAGAGACTTTTCAGAATGATATGGATATTTTTTTTTTTTTTTTTTTTTTCTATGAACACGTAAGAGTGTGTTTTGGTTTAAGAGTGTGTTTTGGTTTTAGTTACATGATACGAGAGTAATGAAGTAATTGTCTCTCAGTTTAGGGATAAGTGATTTTCTCCTTTGATAATTTCGTTTAAAAAAAAGATAAAATCAGTAGATTTTCTTTTTTTTTCTTTTAGGGGGACGTGTCATGGGTAGATAGAATAATATAGAAAAGAATGTTAAAACGTGATTTTTCTACTCTTAGAGAAGCAGAGAGAGAGAGAGAGAGAGAGAGAGAGAGAGAGAGAGAGAGAGAGAGAGAGAGAGAGAGAGAAGGTCCCACCAGTGTTCACAAAACTGTCACCTTCAAGATATGTGCTTAGGCTGGCGGTCTTTGGGCATAACGATCCCCTGTCTATAGCAAACCAAGGAAACCATAGGACAAGAAGAACAGTGTTTGTCGCCGAAGAATATACATTAGCTGAAGGTATACAGACGCCTCGCTTCAATTATAGGGCGATATGGATCTTGATTACACCAGCAGAGCGTTCGTCTAGGTGTTATCAGAGGCATGGTTTTAAGGAACACCAATGAGGATGAAGAAACGAGAAAATTTCCTTTTATGGAACTGTGCATAGTTAACCCCTCCCATACAGGGATATATAAACTTCAACGAGAACGAGAGAAGAGGAGTACGAAAAGACAGAACGAGAGAGAGAGAGAGAGAGAGAGAGAGAGAGAGAGAGAGAGAGAGAGAGAGAGAGAGAGAGAGAGAGAGAGAGAGAACAAGCACATTGAAGAAGAGAAGACGTGAGGACCGGAATGCAGACGTAACCAGCTTTGTCCGAGATGTCAGAACGAGTTGACCCCTGCCCTCATTACCGATCACGAAATGCCTGGACCTGTCGAGAGCTGCTGTGAGGAGTAGCATTCTTTTTATATTATTTATCTACTATCGTGACTGTTCCCCTATTTGCTGGAGTGTAGTTTAAAATCAAATGACTTTCTTTGTTTAGTTCAGTGCTTCCTAAGTACTCAATCAAGAAACATTTACCTTTGACTATTTGTAAATAAAATTATGTTTTCTTTTGCGAGTTTTCATTCTATATTTCCTTTTGTTTCATTGTGTATTGTAGTTGAAAAGTCCCCATTTCATTACTCAATTCAACAGAACCTGGTTCGATCCCCACGTGGATTGTAACATATACCTATATATATATATATCTATATATATATATATATATATATATATATATATATATATATATATATATATATATATATATATATATATATCTATATATATATATATATATATATATATATATATATATATATATATATATATATATATATATATATATATATATATATATATATATATATATATATATATAGATATATATATATATATACTGTATATATATATATATATATATATATATATATATATATATATATATATATATATATATATATATATATATACATATATTTATTTATTATTATTACTATCCAAGCTACAACCCTAGTTGGAAAAGCAAGATGCTATAAGCCCAGGGGCTCCAATAGGGAAAAATAGCCCAGTGAGGAAAGGAAATAAGGAAATAAATAAATGAAGAGAACAAATTAAGAATAAATCATTCTCAAAAAAGTAACAACGGCAAAACAGTTATGTCATAATATATATAAACTATTAACAACGTCAAAAACAAATATGTCATATATAAACTATAATAAGACTCCTGTCCGCCTGGTCAACAAAAAAGCATTTGCTCCAACTTTGAACTTTTGAAGTTCTACTGATTCAACTACCCGATTAGGAAGATCATTCCACAACTTGGTAACAGCAGGAATAAAACTTCTAGAGAACTGCCTTGTATTGAGCCTCATGATGGAAAAGGCCTGGCTACTAGAATTAACTACTTGCCTAGTAATACGAACAGGATAGAATTGTCCAGGGAGATCTGAATGTAAAGGATGGTCAGAGTTATGAAAAATCTTATGCAACATGCATAATGAAATAATTGAACGACGGTGCCAAAGATTAATATCTAGATCAGGAATAAGAAATTTAATAGACCGTAAGTTTATGTCCAACAAATTAAGATAAGAATCAGCAGGTGAAGACCAGACAGGAGAACAATACTCAAAATAAGGTAAAATGAAAAAATTAAAACACTCCTTCAGAATAGATTGATCACCGAAAATCTTAAAAGACTCTCATTAGCCAATTTTTCGTACAATTGAAGAAGAAACAGACTGTCGAGAATCACACCTAAAATTTTGAAAGAGTCATACAAATTTAAAGAAACATTATCAATACTGAGATCCGGATGTTCAGGAGCCACCGTCCTTGACCTACTTACAATCATACTTTGAGTTTTGTTAGGATTCAACTTCATACCCCATAATTTGCACCATGCACTAATTTTAGCTAAATCTCTATTAAGGGATTCACCAACCCCAGATCTACATTCAGGGGATGGAATTGATGCAAAGAGAGTAGCATCATCTGCATATGCAACAAGCTTGTTTTCTAGGCCAAACCACATGTCATGTGTATATAGTATGAAAAGTAATGGGCCAAGAACACTACCCTGTGGAACACCGGATATCACATTCCTATACTCACTATGGTGCCCGTCAACAACAACTCTTTGAGATCTAAGAAACGACCCACCCACTCCCAACTGTTTGAGTTTGAAAACAAGGGCCTCATGATTAACACGGTCAAAGGCAGCACTAAAATCAAGGCCAATCATACGAACTTCCTGACCACAATCAAGAGATTTCTGTACAGCATTGGAGATTGTAAGAAAGGCATCACATGCTCCAAGACCTTTACGAAAACCAAATTGCAAACTAGGGAGTAGATGATTACCTTCAGCAAACCTATTAAGACGTTCAAAAACTTTAGATAATATGGGAGTTATGGAAATTGGGCGGTAATCAGTGGGACTTGAGCTACCACAAACACATTTACATAGAGGAGTAACATTACCAATTCTCCAACAAGTGCTAAAAGCTCCTCTTCTTGCTAACTTGCGCAAAATAACAGATAACTTTGGAGCTAAGAAATCTGCTGTCTTTATAAAAAACAAAGGAAAAATACCATTTGGGTCTACACCTCCATAAGCATCAAGGTCCATCAACAGACCTTTAATCTCACGAGATCGAAAAGCTAAACTAGTTAGTTTAGCCTCAGGAAAACAGGAATGAGGAAGTTCAAGTTTTTCATTACTCTGTTTACTGTCAAAAACATCAGCCAAAAGGGTTGCCTTTTCCTTTGGACAGTGAGTGACTGAGCCATCTGGTTTAAGTAAAAGAGGAACTGTTGCATCTACACCAAAGAGTGCAGTTTTAAGGGTAGCCCACCATTTATGTTCCTGAGTTGTACCAGAAAGAGTTTCTTTTATGGTTAAATTGTACTCCTTTTCATTTGAGGCATAAACTCTCTGAGAAAAAGCTCGAAGCTCAGTATAGTTGTTCCAGGTCAAATCTGATCTGTTACCTTTCCAAAGGTGATAGGCCTCCTGCTTCTCCAAATAAGCACGTCTACAATCATCATTGAACCACAGTTTGTCTTTCACTCGGTACCTTAGCACACGAGAAGGGATACGCCTATCAATTATGTTGACTAGATTCTCATTCAAAGGGACAACAGGATCTACACTATTATATAATTGTGACCAATTCAAGCACAACGATCTCTCTCTCTCTCTCTCTCTCTCTCTCTCTCTCTCTCTCTCTCTCTCTCTCTCTCTCTCTCTCTCTCTCTCTTGTTGATGTTCTGTAATGAAGGAAGTAAACAATGCTTGTCCCGTTATCACTGATTGTCTTTTAACTACTGATTGACTGATATGAGAATGTTTATGAATGCATCTTTCCTTCAAGGTTTGCGAATATCCTTTACTATCATTAGCCACAAAAAAACAATTGTCTCAGCCAAACAGAAAATTGGGAAAACTTATAACTATATAACCCATGTTTGGTGACATTTTTCATTATGTTGCTGAAAATATATTATGTGATTTGGATAGAAAATTTCATTTTGTAGGTGCTCACACCAACTGTGTCTATTTCGTTACACATTTTGATGAAAATTGATTTCAGTACATAATGAGTAAACTATACCTGGTATGAATTCTCCCTTTGACGCTGGTAATAATCAATATATCTGTTGTATTGGTACATTATGTTATTTATATTTCATTACCTTAATTGATGAGTAGTATGTGAGCAAAATATTAAAGTTATATTGATTATGTTCAAGATATGGAATTTATTGTTCCATACAATAAAACAAATTTTTCTTATTTTTATTCGTCTGGTGCATAAGTGAATCTCAGAAATCTGATCTCAGTGACAATGGGATAAAATGAGACAGACCCAGAGTATCCAGAAAAGGTTATGTTATACCAAAAGTCCTTTTAGTGAAAAGGAAGAGAAAAGAAGATAAACTATAATGACAACGATTCGTAACAAGGAAATATGAATGTGCAAAGTCTTCAATGCAGTTTGTATTAAATCCTGAACATTTCTTTAGTTATATCGACGTCATTGGAATCTTCGACAAAGAGAACTTACAATCTCAAGCAACGTTCTCCAAACTTTTTTAAACATATCGAAGTTTTAACTTTTTTTCTCCGATTCCGTTCTGTTGGTGGGCTCAGTCATAGTGTTCATTTATCCCAGATAAAAAAATCACCTAGAGAGAGAGAGAGAGAGAGAGAGAGAGAGAGAGAGAGAGAGAGAGAGAGAGAGAGAGGCGGGGGAAAAGCATTTTGAGACTAAAAACAGTGTTTGGCACTGAGCCTTTCTGATATTGACAGTATAACCACACCTTATGGGCTTTTATAGGGTTATCTTTTAATTTATTCACACTTCAGGTAAAATAATACAACTGATACATTCTTTGCCTTCAGCGCTGTCCGGTAAAAAAAAAGAAAAAGGGTTATATCCATTTGGTCTTACATTGCTTATCTCTACTCCAAGTTATTGAAAAGAGGATATCCCAACAAACCAAACCAACTATTTGCAAAGGCATTAATCTCCTTCCAACTTCCATCATTACTGCTAGGGTTATTATCGATCAAGTCCTAAAAGCATGCAGTGAAGAGGATTCTCGTGAGTTACGAAAGACAAGTTTCAAAATAAAACTTTCAGGGAACAACTCACAACGACGACGCCAAGGATCTTAATCCTGTGGAAAAGTCATGATATTATTCTAAGATATAAAGAAGTCGGTTAGTGGTTTATGATCAGTAAGAACCTCAACGGGATAACCGTATATTATGAACTTAAAATGCACTAGTGAATTAACAATAGCTAGCCCTTCCTTGTCTATTACTGCATACTTACTTTCGGAAGTTCTCAGTTTTTGAGAATAAAAAGCTATCGGGAAAAATTGTTTTTCATATTGCTGAAGCCATACCCCACCAGTTCATCTTTCAAGGTATTAAACGCATGTTGATGCTGCTCAGACCATATGAAATCTACGCCCTTCTTCGTAAGATCAGTTAAGGAAGCGGCTATTATTGAATAATTGCGTATAAAACGCCTGTAATATCCACTACAACCCAGAAATTGCTGTATTCTCTTGACATTAGTAGGTATCGGAAAGTTATGGATAGCCAACACCTTATCATGGACTACTTTAAGACATTGGCTTGACACCATAAAACCCAAATACACTAATTCTGTTTTGAAAAATTCACACTTACTAATCTTTACCCTTAAGTTATGTTGTCTTAGTCTCTGTAGTATTAGTTCTAATTTACGTAGATGTTCTTCTAAGGTGTTGGAAAAGATTACAAGGTCGTCCATATAGGCATGCAATATATCTCCTAGCAAGTCTCCAAACACTATGTTAATCATTCTTTTAAATGTTATGGGAGCACAATGTAAACCAAAAGGCATCCGTAAAAATTCATAATGTCCCCTGGCTGTGCTGAAGGCTGTGTATGGGATACTATTTTCTTCTAATGATATCTGGTGAAAGCCTTTAAGTAAGTCCAAACTGGTGAAATATTTATTCTTACCTAACAAAGATAAAATATCGTCAGTACATGGCACTGGGAATCGATCAGGGATCGTTTCCTCATTTAGGCGACGGAAGTGTACGCAGATACGCCATGTTCGATCTTTTTTCGGTACAACTATTATTGGAAAATTATAAGGGCTGTTCAATTTCCTAATGACTCCTTCTTCTAGCATTTTACCTACTTCATCATTTATTTCATTCTGTAATTTCATAGGGAGTCTGTACGAGGGTACATAGATAATTTTCTGCTTGTCCTTTAACCTTATTTGATGCTCGATCACATCTGTTTTTCATAAGGATCCATCCGTAGTGGAAAAAAACATCATGATATTCAGTTAAAAGTCCAGAAAATTTCTCCTGAATTTCTTCATCTTGAATGTCTTTATTGATTTTATTTTTAATAGATTGCAAAAGGGATTCATCTGCAACTGATTGAGCATGATTAATTTCAACGACGGTAAGAATACGATGTTTATATACTTCTACATCCAAGATATGTTGATTTTTGTGAGTTACTAAAGTAATATTTAAATGATTACAGACTTCAATTTTACATTGTTGATGCGAGCCTACTGTATAAATAGCTTGTGTGACAGACAATCCGTTAGTTTTCAAAGTGTAGGAAAGGATTAATATTTCAGATCCCGGTAATGTTTTCTTTATTTGCACTATTAAATTTGAAGTTACGTTCGGCTCGATAGATTGCGTGCAAGATGATATTACGGGTGAACGAGAATTCTGTTGGGTCACATATATTATTTCATTATTAGTGAGACAAGTTATTGGTTCTTCATCGTACGTCACTGTTTTATTTGTCGTCTCCTTTTTATCCAAAACTGATTTTAAGGTATTAGAAGACTTATAATTTTGATTGCCCATATATGGGTATCCTATAATTACAGCTGGATACATATCAATGTTTTGTACAACAACAAATGTATCGGCAAACGTGCGCTTACCGACCTTGAACTGAACATGAGTTACGCCTATTACATTTAATTTATTATTTCCTATACCCGAGAGCTTTACTCCGGACTTTTCTATTGGGAAGTTCAAAAACAACAAATGATGTGTTCTCAAATCCATGATATTACGTGGACTACCAGGGTCAAAAAATAATATGAAGGACCGGTGTTCTAAATTTACAGCATATAATGTTGGTCGTAACTCGTTTTGGCTTATTATTGTATGATTTCGTTGCAAATGTATGGGAGCATGCACTGATTTATTTAATTCGGCCGTGTGTTTCATAGGAAAATCTATTGCCTCATAATGATCTGGTAAGACATTTAATTGATTATTCAATACTACTGATGTTGACATGAATGACCTTGACCCAACATCACTCTCTTCCCCACTGGAGTTAAATATGTGGTATTTGCTTTGCTCTGCACATTCTGAAAATTAGTCTGACCTTGCGAGTTCTGGTTTGACGACCCAGGATCAGTGTTATTCGAAGAACTATTTGATTGTTTCTGATTTTGAACTAAATTGACGTTTGGCTATTTCTTCTTATTGAACTGAGGATTTTTCTTTTTATTTCCATATGGAACTGACTGTGGAATTGACTGTGTATATCTAGGATTCTGTTGTGTCTTACGCGAGTAACACTGACTATATGTATGAGTCGAACTATTATGTAACGAACAGAATCTCGTTCTGCAGTCCGCAATCAAGTGACCTTGACGTTTGCAATTATAACACGTCATTCCTGCAACTTGACTATTATTAAATACGTTTACTTGTTGTGGCTTTGTTTCATTTTTTGCAAAAACTTGTGTAAACATGGGATCAAGATCAGGACACTTAGACATATGTTTCTTCATCTGTTTATATACATCCAATTCCGTACTTGCTAGCGTTAACTTTTTATCAAAACACCACACTAAAGCTTCAGGCAACATAAGTATCATGCAAGTTAAATACATTAATCGTAAGAAATCTTTCACAGAGATGTTATCTCTAGTAACCCAAGTGGAATTACCTAAAATATCTTGTTACTCGTTAAGCCTATCGGCTATGAGAGGTGCTCTCTCAATAACCCTAAGCCGAGTCATAGTGGCTTGATTAAGTGTATTTCTTAATGTTAAAACTACATCTAAGGCTTCCTCACCTCCATAGACCGCACATAGCCTAACTTTCAAATCATCCCAGGTAACTGCCTCTTGAAATGAAACTCCCCTTAAGTACGCACTCGCATCTCCTTTAGAAAAGTCTATAAACTTTTAGCTTCTTGTAATTGTACAAATGGGTCTATAATCTGTTTAGCATTAAAATGGGCATCAACGGATGAAATCCATGACTCCACATTCTGAGGCAAGAACCCATTGACCCGACCTTGAAAAGGAAGGATTGCAGAGCGAGCATTTACTAGTGTCACAATGGGAGAGGGGTTACCATGTCCCGGGGTTGGCTTACTCGGTCAAGGAGTGGGGCTCACAGGAGGCGTCATGTTTACTGTACTTCTTTTTCTATCTCTACGACTCCTTGCAGTCCTATCTAAATGTGTTTATGAATACAGACGTCCACTGCGTAAATGCATAAGCACTAAATGATAAAGATTATAACAAAATCCCCCAAAACAATGATACTAATTTAAAGATATTTCCCGAGAACTTCTGAAAGAAAACGGAATTAGCACAGAGAGAAAAAAAATTATAGACGAGAATTCGAAGTTGAATACAGTTTCCTTAAGTGAAAGAAAATTAAAGATTAGCAAACAACTCACCCTAGCAATAATGGACGATTGACTCGTGATAACTACACTTCACTCTCCAAAACTAAAGTGAATAAAGAAAATGTACTTAGCTTCGGTTTATATGGGCGTAGGGTGATGTCGTCATTTCCTCTCTCTCTCATTGGATTGTTTCTTCTTATTGATTTTTGGGTGAATGTTTTCGGTCCGATTTCCATTGAATGTAGTGCTTCCTGGATATGTTTCTTCAATGTTTAGTAAACGTTGAATGTCAGTCCTTGGTTTTCTTAGGATGTTGATTGAAGATCCAGTTCCTCAGTTTGTATAACCTTTATTTGTTGGTATTAAATGTTTTCATGACTTCGGTGGACGTAGATACTTAGTCAAAATTGTAGATTCATTACTGTTGATTTCTTGAAGATCTTTCTCTGGTTATTAGAGTTTTAATTGTAGATTCATTACTGTTGATTTCTTGAAGATCTTTCTCTGGTTCTTAGAGTTTTATTCGCTGGTTCTTGAAGATCTTTCTCAGGTTCTTAGAGTTTTACCGCTGCCACCATTTACTGGTGTGCTACTGTTATTACCACACATTCGGGTTCCTGTCAAATATCATCTTCAATGTGTTGTAATTTAGACTTGGTATGTTACATCTTCAAGTAAAGTCTAGGTAAGTTAACTTTAAAATAGTTTATCCTTTAAAAACAGTGTATTAACATCTCCATCACAGGAGTATAGATGGTTTGGTTGGATGACCATTCCGTATGACATCTAAGTAAGAACTACCACAAATATCCATATTCATGTTAAAGTATATTTAGTTATCTCAGCACTTAATGATTTATTGTAAACACAACATTAATACCGGAAGGTACTTAGTTCTGTTCTCATAGACAACTCTTTCTCACGGCTTGGTTGTGTTTACTCTTCATGAAAAATGTTACATTGCTGAGGTTTGGCATTCGCATCCTGTTTATGACATGACTATGGAATTTCTCACATTCGCTCCTACTTCCACAGTGACCCATTAGGTCATGTGTTTTAAACAAGTAATATCTAGCCTATATATTACACGTATACCTAGTAGTCTGACCTATTGTGTACACATTCTCCTCTTTCCATATACACCTAACAACGCTGTGATTACCAAAAAATTCTTCTTTGCTCAAGGGGTTAACAACTGCAATGAAATTGTTCAGTGGCTACTTTCCTCTCGGTAAGGTTAGAAGAGACTCTCTAGCTCTGGTAAGCAGCTCTTCTAAAAGGACACTTCAAAATCAAACCATTGTTTTCTAGTCTAGGGTAGTACTATAGCTTCTGTACCATGGTCTCCCACTGTCTGGGGTTAGAGTTCTCTTGCTTGAGGGTACACTTGGGCATACTATTCAACCTTGTCTCTCTTCCTCTTTTTTAGAAGTTTCTATTATTTATATGTGAAAGATGTAATTTAAGTTGCTTCTGTTCCTAAAATACGTTATTTTGACCGTTCATTACTTCTCTTGTACTATATTTATTTCCTTGTTTCCTTTCCTCACTTGGCTATTTTTTCCTGTTGGAGCCCTTGGGCTTATAGCATCCTGCTTTTCCAACTAGGGTTGTAACGTAGCTTGTCATAATAATGATATACCCTTTCACAATAGGGTAGCAATGTCAATACACCCCTGTTTGCCTTCCTTTGACATTCACTTTACAATACTACTCCAGCAGTTCATCCCCTTGAACCATAAAAGACCAAATTTCATAAAGCTGAATGGACCAAGCTTGCATTTCAAGAGGTCAAATACTCATGCAAGATAACAATGGTTGCCTTGATGACTTTTTCTATACTTTTCATCTCTTACATGCAGAGGATCAGAGAGTATCAGGAGTGAGAGATGCCTATTTATGTAGCAGGACAAAGCCCCTTGAGAAGGACCCAGAAAACCAAGGAGAAAAAAATGACGATAAGCTTAACTAGATGTAAATTCCCGTGGTCAGTGGCGAGAGAAAATCTACTTCTCACCAATCAAGTAGAAGATATCAATATTAACTTTATTTGATTGTATGGCCTTTTGCTTGCCATAAGAATTTTTAACTCGTTAAAGTTTACACAGTAATATATTGTTCTCCTTAAAGCTAATAACACAGGTAAACTATTCTAGAAGTTGCAAATATTATTTGACTCATTTCAGAAAGCAACAGGAAACCTTCATAAACATTGCCGCAAAGGTTTTCGAAAGCCGTCTTGACCTACATCACACGATGTCGATACTGTAGTGACACAAAGTATAAGTATATTTTGTTTAGTCTCTCAGTGCCTTTTCTACCATTGTAATACTGAAATGAATTGACATGAATTGCAAAATATTGCAACTTCCTAATCTTGTGAAATGGAGGTCAATCATTTTGATGGTTGGGAGGTATGTATTACAAAGCATGGCCAAAATATAACTTCAAGTAAAATTATATAGTTGTAAATAAATGTGAAAGATACTGGAAAATCCTTAAGAAAATAGAAATATGACAAATATGAAAAATTTGGAAAAATTGTATCTTGCCTTTGAAAACCTGAATATCTATACAAAGGAGTATTATTTCTGCGATAGCTAAAACCCGCCATTAAAGCTTTTGCGAGATGTAACCACCCTACGGTAGTTAGTGAGAGTATATCAACCACCCCGCTCACACAAACACTAGTAATCAATCATCACTTTGCAAATGCAGCCGGCCGTCTAGGGGAAGGCTATGGCGGTACTAATATGTGTAAAAAGCTTCAGGTTTCCATAGTTCGGAAGAATACAAATGATTTAAAATTTGTCATTTGTTCCGGCAATATATGCAAACCTCACGCTCTTTACATAGGAAGCTCACCCCATGATGGGTGGAAGTGCCTAAAACCAACTGGCTGGACACTCTGTTCTATGCAAAAGCTGTTTAGAGGGCACACTGACAATTCGTGATCCTTATAGGATAACTTTCTGGGCAACCGGTGTGACGGTGCCGAGAGAAAGGTTGAGAACTCAAAGGCAGTGTGAAAGCAACTGAGTTAATTTATTATGGAACACTCTCCTTTATATACAAAACCTCAAGGCAACAGGAAATTACATGTTTGAGAAAATGACAATGTTACATAGGCAACACGCAGACATGTTGGTTCTGGTTCTTTTTAATGCGAGGGAAGAGCGAAGATACAAGCATAATATATACAAAAGGAATTATGTACAATTGTGTGACACACGGTTGGTACATGGCTCCCCCCCCCCCTAAAAATGACATACTGTACATGTTAAATAGGGCGCCTGATCTAGAGAGGCGAACTGTAGGTGGGTAATCTGGCAGGAGATAAGCAGGTTTTAGACGATCAATGGAGACCCAGTCTTCTTTGCCACGAATGTTTAGTAGGAATGCTTTTGGACTGCGTTGGATCACAAGGAAAGGGCCCGTGTAAGGGGGCGTTAGCGGTGGCTTGGTAGTGTCGTTGCGCAGGAAGACGTGCGTTGCAGAGTGCAAGTCTGTTGGTATGTGATGCTTCGCTGGGGGCTTGTAAGTCTGGCGGCATGGAGTAAATCTTCCCACTACGTGACGTATGCGCTGGAGATCGTCGGAGGAGGTTGTAGAAGGGAAAAATTCGGCAGGGACGACCATTTCAGCTGCCGAGACGTAGAGGGCGTCTTTAGGAGTGGTCCTTAGTCCCAAGAGGACACAAGGAAGCTGAGTAAACCAGTTGCAATCCTTGCAGCGGAACATCGAAGCTGCTTTGAGGGTGCGATGAAAACGTTCAACCATTCCATTGGCAGCGGTGTTGTAGGCCGTTGTCTGATGTAGGGTGATGCCCAGGAGATTTGCTAATGATGTCCACAATTGAGAGGTGAAAGTGGTTCCCCTGTCAGAAGTAATATGCTCAGGGATACCAAATCTTGCAATCCATCCAGAGAGTAAGGCAGATGTACATGAGGCGGACGTTGCAGTTTCCATGGGAATGGCTTCAGGCCAACGGGTGGAGCAGTCGATGATGGTAAACAGGTAAGGATGTCCTTGTGATGTGGGTAGGGGGCCTATAACGTCGACGTGCATGTGTGCGAAACGACGCTGAGGTTGAGGAAAGGTGCCCACTCCTGAATCCGTGTGTCGATGTACTTTGGAAGTTTGGTAAGAAGTACAGGCGTGGACCCAATCCTTAGCATCCTTAGAAATGCCGTCCCAAATGAACTTTGCCTTCAGCAGCTGTGCAGTAGAACGGCACGAGGGATGTGAAAGGCCGTGAATGAAATCAAACACCTGTCGGCGCATGGGAGCAGGAATCCAAGGTCGTGGTCTGCCAGTACTGACGTCACAGAGGAGGGTGGTGTTGGAGTCGTCGAGGGGAAGTCTTCCCAACGGAGGGACATGCAGGATTTCCTACATAGTTGATACTCTGGATCCTGTCGTTGGGCTTCAGCCAGGGCGTTGTAATTCAATCCCAGTTGAACGGAAGCCAGCGTGTTTCTTGACAGGGCATCAGCAACGGGATTCATTTTCCCAGGGACGTATTGAAGGGTGCAATTGTACTCAGCCACGGCGGAGAGATGTCGGCGTTGCCAGGCGGACCAGGCATCAGACTGTCGAGTAAAGGCTTGCACCAGAGGCATGTGGTCTGTGCGAATGACGAAGGGCGTACCTTCTAAGAAATGGTGAAAGTGGCGGACAGCCAAGTGCACCGCCAGCAATTCTCGATCGAAGGTAGAATAACCCTATTCTGCCTTGGACAGTTTTCTGCTGAAGAAGGCCAATGGGCGGGGCGAGCCGTTGACCACCTGCTCGAGTACTGCACCAATAGCGACGTCGCTGGCATCGGTGGAGAGAAGGAGAGGGGCATGTGGGATAGGAAAAGTGAGAGCCGCAGCAGTTGATATGGCCTTCTATGCATTGCAGAAGGCTGCATCTTGAAGGGGACCCCACTTCAGGTCCTTTGGCTTGCCCTTGAGGGAGGCATAGAGGGGAGCAAGAGGGGCTGCAATGGCTGGCAGAAAACGGTGATAATAGTTGATCATGCCCAAAAATTCCTGCAGAGCTTTGACGGTCGAGGGCACGGGGAAGTTCTGAACGGCTGCTACCTCCTCAGGGAGGGGGTGGACACCTTCAGGGGTGATGCGGTGCCCTAAGAACGACACTTCATTGGCGCCAAAGGTACACTTGTCGTACCGGACTACAAGGCCGTTTTGTTACAGGCGGTCGAGCACGATGCGCAGGTGACGGAGGTGATCCTCTTTTGAGGAGGAGAACACAAGTATGTTATCCACATAACATACACAGAAAGGGAGGTCCCCTAAGATGCCTCCATGAGACGTTGAAAAGTGGCCCCAGCATTACGAAGGCCAAAACAGGAGTAATTGAAGGTGTATGTACCAAACGGAGTGGTGATGGCAGTCTTGGGGATGTCTTCTGGGTTCATAGGCACCTGATAATACCCCTTCAGGAGATCGAGCGTAGAGAAAACCTTTGCTTTGTGCGGGTAGGAGGTCACGTCGGCAATGTTTGGTAGGGGGTAGTGATCCAGTTCTGTTTGCATGTTAAGGCGCCTGTAATCCCCGCACGGACGGAGGAAGCCGTCTTTCTTCAAAACGATGTGTAAGGGTGACGACCATGGGCTGAGGGCCTTCTGGCAAAGGCCCATTTCCTCCATTTCGGCGAACGTCTGTGTGGCGGCTACCAATCGTTCCATTGCCAAACGTCTGAATTTTGCAAAGACTGGGGGTCCCGTCGTCTAGATATGGTGATAAATACCGTGCTTGGCAGGAACCGTGGGCGTTTGGCGAAGTTCTGGACGGAAAACTTCCAGGTATGACGTGAGGAGGTGGGCGTAGGCATCCGTGGGTGCGCTAATGTGGAGAGCGAGGTTAGAGGGGGCGGGTTGAAGAGGTGTCGACAAGTACGAGTCTGCGTTGACTAATCGTCGGTGGGCGACATCGACCAGAACGTGGAAATGAGAGAGGAAATCCACACCGAGGATTGGCATTGTGACGTCAGCAACGAGAAACTTCCAATTGAATTTACCGTTTCCGAACGATAATGTGAGGTTCTCGTAACCGTAGGTGGGTATCGTAGATCCGTTGGCAGCTACCAAGCGGACGTCGGCAGATGTAGACAGACTACGTAGTGTCTTGAAGAGTTTCCTTGGCAAAAGAGAACAACAAGCACCCGTGTCTACCAAAAATCGCACGCCCGTTCCTGCATCCGGTAAAAAGAAAAGATTAGAAACACTGGAGGCCACCGCCACGAGTGATGGCCTACTTACACGTTTTTTGGCCACTGACAATCCTCGGCACATTTCTTCGCAGTTGCCCCGAATCTGAAGTGGTAGTAGCAAAACTGCGGCGGATGGGAGGTAGTAAGTGGCTGTAGAAGTCGTTTGTTGGGGCGCGAGCAATTGGTGGGTGGTGGGCGGCTTTGTTTCTGCTTCAGCATGTCACGGTGTGGGCGTGTATGTCCTACGGCATTCATGTCAGCTTCGGTTGACCTTGAATAGGCATCCTCTTCGTCAGGGGTGGAGGCGTTGATGGAGGTCTTGAAGTGGCTGTCCATAAGGGCATCGGCTTTGGTCATCAAGTCCTTTATTGGTAAACTATCGACATCGGGTATGGCAGCACGTATAGGTCCGGGTAAACGGCGTATCAAAAGGGCACGAAGGGGTCACCAATGTGACGGTGCAGAGAGAAAGGTTGAGAACTCAAAGGCAGTGTGAAACCGGTGCTGGTATGGAATTTTGCAATGTGACTTGACCAAGTAAGCATAAAATTGGATCGGAGTTAGTTTGCAGATTTCCTCGGATGCTGAGCCCCAAGAGATGGGAGAATGAAACAGGAAGTGGCTACTTGTCATACAAGGGAGCAGAAGTGTTGATTAACCATGTTTTGCACAGCCACCACAGGACCTTGGGTAATTGTGTCTAGGTTCCTGTGCGTTACGTCTTGCAGGTAGTGGGTGGTGAACGTAGTTTGTCGATTCCACACAACTGCTTGTAACACCTGTGTCACAGATAAATTCTTGTTAAACGCCATGGATGTACTGATACCCCTGATGTCGTGGGCACGGGAACAGCGACTGGAAGGTGAGTGATCTTGTTGAATGCTTTTCTCAATCCCCTGCCTCATCCAGGTAAATGTCGACTTCTTTGTGATCTTCCTTTCATTTCCCCCTATGTTTATGAAGAGCCTGGTGATCTGCGGGTGGGCTCTCTTGATTCTTTTCAAACATTCCCTCAGTGCCCTTACAGGGCAGAGTAACAGCTGATCAGGATCATCTGTTACAGACCAGAAATTCTTAATCCTGCATGGCCTTAATCTAGGATCCGCTACCACCGGATTTTGAGTCTTAGCTACTAACTCAGGGACAAAACTGAGTATCACTTGCCCGCATCCTCTTGAACGGGCTATGTAATAGGAAAGACTATGAGGTTTATTGACCCCCTTGGTAGAAGACAAAGCTGGAAGAAAAACCATCTTCAGGGTCATGTCTTGATCCGAGGCTTAAGGAAGTGGTTCATAAGTAGCTCCTTTAAGCAAATGTAGAACCTTGACTACATTCCAAGGCGGAAGACTGGCTTCTGATCGAGGGCACGACCATTCAAAATTCCCTTTGAGAAGAGGCAACTCCGTTGAAGAGCAAATATCTTTCTTCAGTTTTTAGATGAGGCTTAAGATACTGCCACCAAACAAAATTTTTCCCCCTGAGGTACATTAAGAACTCTGCTATCTTTGGAATAGTGGCACTGACAAGAGCAATACCCCATCCACAACACCAACCAAAAAAGATGGACTTCTTTACCTGATATACAGTACAGTATTGTGGCAGATGACTCCCGGAGCCATTCTCTTTGCAAGTGGTTTTGAAAAGCCCTTCTTCACGAGCAGTTACACCTTCTTAGGCTATTACTTACTAATAGATCAAGCTAATAGTCCTAAGATCATTGTAGTATAACAGTCCTGGTAGCTGTGGCTTCCTCGTGAATCTGTTTATTTCCCTGTTTACCTTTTGTACCCCTAGGCGGCGCACATGCCGCTTGCCCGCCAGATTTGACCTGTTCTAACTCATTATTCCACAAATATATACTATTCTTAATACAAAGTCCAAGAAGAAATTCATGAATAATAGTGAATAATAATATCACTGAAAATTCAGGAATGCATATTAGAGAATATTACAACTACGTAATAACTGCAAATATTAAGGACTATATTTAACTAACATTCTAAAATTGGGATTTGCTATAGGCCTATTCCATTGATGGTCTGATGTATGATTGGGTTGAACAAGCCAGGGCAGTTTTATTGTAGTGTATTACAGGGCAATGTAACCTAGGAAAAAAAAACTACTTTTTCTTATAGAAAAAATTACGCTCTCCTCGAAAATGACACTCGTTCCCGTCGCAAATAAATAGTTTCAGAAATATATATACATCTATATCCTATGATAATGTGGGACCCCCAGTGGGAACTCGGGGTTTTGGGTGGGGAAAACATATTGGGGAAACGATATATAATCGTAAAAAAGCCTTTTCTTCTCTATACATTAACTTCTTGAATGTATAATAATCGGAGGAAAATACAAAACAGTATATATGAATAAACCTTGGAGGCATGTCTCATGAACAAATACAGTAACCAGTCCTGCCAACGTCTGATGTAAATCAAATGTTAGCTTTCCATGCTATCATTAGCACCCGTACGTTCGTTTGTTCGTGCATACCAGTTTCGTCCTGCGCAGAAACTCCTCCCCCCTGCGCAGAAGCTTTTCCCCTACCTATTCCTCGTTTTATTATCCTATTCCTTTTAAAATCATCTCATTTTATATTCCCATTCAATATCATTTATCATACATGAATACTTTCTCTGGACTAGTTTCCCTATACAGTTCATTCATGTTTACCCTCTACACTCCGTTGTTTTTCTGTTAACCAATCACGAACCGATACCTATTCAAAGTTTACACAAGGGGGTTGTCTACTGATATTTCCCTACCCCCTTCCTTTGTCTCTTTAAGTGGTCTATTCATACCAAATCATTTTCCCTTGTAACCTTCATCCTAGTAAGGTGTCTATCATTTCAAGTGAGGTTTATTTTTTCGTATTTTGCGACGGAGGAAGTTATAGATACTTGTAACGGCTTCAGTATTCCGTATCTAAAATCATTTGCTAAATTCTATGGTGATTTTTATTATTCTTCAGCCAATGTTGATAATTTCCTGAAATCACACAACGAAATTCCTCAACCCTTACAGTGCCCCAAGTGCCGTTTCCCTCCTATCTTACAGGAAAGACATTCATTTATTTCATTGTAATACCGAAACCATCATTCCTAAAATAAAAAAGAAACGTCGTTGTGGTTATACCGTTTCTTATTATAAAGGTACATTTTTGGGAAAAAGTCGTCTACCCCCATGGAAGATAATATTAATTGTAAAAAGGTAAGTCATTCCTTTGTAGTCATTATATGTTTTGTGACCGGGGAACTCCTAGGTTAGGTTAGGTGGGTTTGTTAGGTTCTGTACCCTTTTTTTACTTTTTATATATTGTGTAAAACTTATATGGGAAAATGAGTTAAAATACGTATGGAAATATCTAGCATTGCTATCACTAATAATGTCACCGGTACGGTAATGCTGTGTATCATTCGTAACATGGAGAATTTTACCATTCTCAGTAATTACCTGAGGTTTGTGACCTGTCATACTACTAGGTCAGGTTAGGTGGGTTTGTTAGGTTCTGTGCCCTTTTTGTACTTTTTATATATTGTGTAAAACTTATATGGAAAAATTATTTGAAATACGTATGCAAATATCTGGCATTACTATCGCTTGTAATGCCATAGTACCGTCGGTAACACTGTGTACCATTGGTAACGTTGCTAATGTTATCGTTCGCATCACATCCATAAGGGAAGTGTCGTCTTTGAACTAGTGTTTATATTTAAATATTTTAACCCATCATATATGACAACATTGTTTATATTTAACCATTTTAACAGAAAATATATGTTTTCCTGTAGGAAATATTTTAATTTAACCGGTTTTCACCTTCATTTCATCCGTAATAATATCAACCAATTCAACAACTTGAAGTTAGCCAAATTGGTTGATCTGTTTTTTTTACGGTTGAAATGAAGGTTCAATTCGGTTAAACCACGTTATTTACTATAGGAAAACATATTTTCTGTTCGAAATCACACCCTGTAATACAATACAAATATACCGCCATGGCTGGTACAGTACCTCGATTTGACCTAAAGTCAATCGTTTTTTGTGTTCATGTTTTGTATACATTAGTATTGTGATTGTACATCCACATATTACATAAATGCAAATATTGTTAGATTAATGTTGTCTGAAATATGTTGACAGAAGACTAAAGGAAATATACGAGATTGGTTACACATCTCTCTCTCTCTCTCTCTCTCTCTCTCTCTCTCTCTCTCTCTCTCTCTCTAATCCACCTTTTTTACTAGCTTTCTATCCATCTATAACTGACTACGACCTATCCTAATTGACCAACGACCAGGTAAACTATCCCCTGTTATAATCATTTCATCAGAGGATACCTGGTAATGACTGCCTTCTTCCTGATAAAAGCAGGATCCAGCAGTGTTAAGGTGGAGTCTTCCTGAAGAAATCTGGCTGTCTCAATATCCTTGGGATAGATGATAAGGTCACCTTTCCTGTTAGGTCTTGCAGTGAGTTTCATGCCAGGCTTAGTAGCCATGGCAGCAACAGAGGCATAAGAGAGCTCGTGGTTTGCCTGTGAAAGTCGAAACTTAGGCAGAGGCTTCTTTGGCTGTGTAGCTGGAATGTTTTCTCGAATGGCATTGGCTTCTTGCAAGATAGTTTGGAGGCAATCTATGCAGTTGCAGTCCGTGTAGTGGGCCCCTTGTTCGGTCTCCATGGCGTTGGAGGACTCAGGCTCGTTGGTAGAAGGGATGACTGCAGTTGCACCCGATTGCTGAGGAGTTGTAGGGACAGACTAGGACGAGTCTGTGTTCTCAGTCCTTGGAGTCACTGATGGCGATGGTGGGGCTGATTCTGGAGCTGGTGAAGATGTAGAAGTCTTCTTCCTTTTCTTGCTTTTTGGCATGTTGTTGTTGTCGTTGGGGGTATTAAAGCCAACACTTGTTGTTGGCACGGGCCTTTCCCTTGGTTGGCCCGTAGTCTTTTTGGCACAGGCTCGTGCCCTCTCATTGCATAGGGACATGTATCTGTGTGTGTCGGTGTAAGTATTTATGTTAAATCTTGATTATAGTTTTATTTTCTGTTTGTTCAATATTATTTTCATTTTGCTGTTAATTTTTTACTATTGTTTAAAAAACTTTATTAGAAGATATTGCATAATCTACGTCATATACAATAGATAAACGTAACAGATTTCGTGGCTTGGCTGGGATCTGAATTTTTATTCTGCTTTTAATTTCAACATCGTTTGTGAAGTAAACGTATTTTGTTACTTGTATAAAATAGCCAGCAAACAAGTAAGAGTTTAATACCATTGGGTTTTTTGACGAAATTTGTGAGGGTCCACAAGTTGAGAAATTAAGTGATATCAAGAGAAAAAGAATTAGAAGCTCAGGCTGAGCGCGAGAGAAGAGAAGCAGAGTTAAAACGTGAACAATTAGGCACAGTGTAAAATCCGGACGTCGGACGTCGGATGCCGTCCGGGAGAATAGAAACTGCTTGTATCACCGGTAAAGGCGCCATAATACACCACTTTTTTGACACTGGTAATTTTCACTGATACTTTCTGTTATTTCCTGAATAAATGTTCGAAAAATATTGATTTACTTTCATTTTATTGAGAATAATCTTAATCGGACGTCAACATTACACTATGTACTAAGTGATATATTAACAGCACATTAAAAAAAAAGAAGAGGGGCCTGGATGGTTTGTGTGTTCATCGTCTCACACTTACATGCTTATATGTAAAACTGCTTTTGTTGTATTTCTACTTGTAGTCTCCTGTAACTTTTAAAATAAACTATTCTAACATGTTGTTTGTTTGGTCGAGACAAGTGGAATTAGGATATCATTGTTGTAAATTTCTGGAATTTTTGTCTGTGATAAAACTTTTTACATTTACCTTTACATTAATTTTAATATTTACCTTTTCTTAATTGTTTTATTATTTCTTTCAATTGAGTATATTTGCTTATATTTGTGGTTATGGGAAATAATATGGTGTAGGGTGGTGGATTAGTTGGTTAGACTGTCAACTGCCTTCCCGTGGCTCTGACTGGGCAACAGGCACAGGCTATTATAAAACGAATATAAACAAATTGATTGATAAAATTTCAGTACATTTCAAGTGAAATAGGCTTCATTTCTTACATGTAGTATCCTGTGTCTGGCTAAAGTTGGCAACATTTTAATTGGTTAGTGGATCATACTAAACCTATTGGCAAAAAAAAAAGGCCTATTATAAAAAAAGTATGCAATGAAAATGACCCACGGAAAATACATAAGAACCTAAAGAAACTATTAGGTCTAAAGACAGAAATAGTGTTGCCCGATATAACTAATGATCCTAATTGCCTAGCAAATGGTTTTATTAATTATTTTGAAGAAAAAATAAATCAAATCTGCTCCAGTTTTCACAACATCAGCACAACAGAGCGAAGGAATACATCAGCAACAGGTGTAAATAAGCTAAGGGTATTCAAAGAGTTAAGTCAGAGTGATTATATGAGAATAATAAAGAAAGTAAAAAAAAAAAAAACCTACTGCGGAAATGATCCATTTCCAATTAATGATGTAAAAGATGCAGAAAATTTCACCAGACTACAAGAGACCTACCGAAACATGGTAAATATGAGTCTAACACATGCAGTTTTCCCTGATTGTGAAAAAGTTGCGTGTATCAAGCCTGTGTATAAAGGAAAAGGTGATGCAGACAATTTAAGTTCATATAGGCCAATATCAAATCTGTCATATTTATCGAAAATTATTGAAACTGCAGTACACGAACAAACCTGGAAATACCTGAAAAAATCTGTCATACCTGATGACCAATCTGCATACAGAGAAAATTACTCCACAGAAACAACAATATTAGCGATAAAAAATGACATAACAGAAATTATAACAAATGGCAAGTGTTGCATTCTTGTAATGCTTGATCTAAGTGCAGCATTTGATACTGTAGAACATACATATCTGATGGAAGACCTTAAAGTTGTGGGCATCGTAGAACGAGCGCACGACTGGTTTGTGAGTTATCTTGAAAAGCGCAAAGTTAAAGTAGTAATATCAAATGTTGAATCTGAGACAAGAAAACTAACCAAAGGGGTGCCTCAAGGCAGTGTACTAGGTCCTCTCCTGTTTGAAATTTACACGATTGAACTGGCAAATATACTTAAAACTCACAGAGTTAAGTTTAAAATATACGCTGATGATACACAATTCTATTTCCCAATAGAATCAGTTGATGAAGCTAAAAGAAAGATACATGAAATAATGAATGACATTAAGGCTTGGATGTTAACAAAAAAGCTCAAGCTCAATGAAGACAAAAGTGAATGTATTATTTTTGGAAATGAAAAAGATATAAAAAGAATCGAATGCTTCCAAAGAATTGAAATAGGTCAATCGATCATTGACCTAAAGAAATCTGTCAGGAATCTTGGAGTAATCATGGATGATAGACTGACAATGATCGAACATATAAATAACATGGTAAGAAATTGTAACTATCATATTAGAAACAGCATTTATTAGTAAATACTTAGATGAAAAATCTATGGCCATACTCATTTATCACCACATATTTTCAAGAATTGATTACTGCAACTCACTGTTCTATGGCTTACCAAATTATCAGCTGAAGAAAATTCAGAGAGTACAGAACATAGCCGCTAGATTAATAAAAGGACTACACAATAGGGAAAGAATTACCCCTGCACTAATTAAATTACACTGGCTACCGGTAAAAGCGAGAATTGAATACAAGCTACTCTTACTAACGTTTAAGATACTGAACCAAAATATCTAAAAGAATGCCTGAATAAACTAGAACTTGGAACAAATGTTAACACAAGACACATGAGTGACAAACATAGGCTATCTGAACCAAGAACAAATAGTAAATTTGGTGAAAGGGCTTTTAGCTACTGTGCGCCTAGACATTATAATAAACTGGCAACTGAAATGAAGGACCTAAAGGGAGCAATTGAATTTAAGAAGAAACTAAAGACATTACTTTTCACAAGATCATATGATTTGGAAGATGCTACAATCAAAGAATTGTATAAGTTATAATGAAAATGTTTCGTTAGATGATTAATATGGACCCGCCCGAGGAGTAGTTCACTCGACTTCAGTGGAGGGTTGGATTTAAACCCAAAACAAGTAAAGTAAAACTAAATGCAGGGTAAAGGGAGTGGTAGGCCCTTTCTCCTTATGTTCCTTTACAGCCGGGTAAATTTTTATCTGTGACTGCTGATTGGCGACGTCCGGCTTTTATCCTAACAGGGTAAAATAGCGGCCAGTTTAATAGTGTAATGTTGACGTCCGATTGAGATTATTCTCAATAACATGAAAATATACCAATATTTTACGAACATTTATTCAGAAAATAACAGAAAGTATCAGTGAACATTACCAGTCACAAAAAAGAGGTGTATTTTCGCGTCTTTCCCGGTGATACAAGCGATTTTCTATTTTCCCGGACGGCATCCGACGTCCGACGTCCGGATTTTACACTGTGCCGAACAATTAGAAGCCAAAAAAAGAGCCAAAGATAGGGAAGTTCAGATAAAGCTTCATGAGTTCAATGTTCAAAAAGGGTTATAACTTGAAAAATTTAAGTAGACTATTTCTAGTGATCCTGGTAAATTTAGGTAAGTCATTTTTCATGAAGATCAAGTTGTACCTCCTTTTAATAAAAAGGATTTGATGAATATATAGTCGCCACTCGACATCAGAAAGTTGGACTTAAATGTTATTAGGGGTTTTGTGTAGTAGGGGACAAAAAATTTATGCTTCTATTCTTGAGTATAGAATATGTGATTTTGAATTTTGAATTTTTTTTTTTTTTTTGTTACAAGACTATGAAATAACACCCAAAGCTTATAGGATGAAGTTTGGGAGTTGGACAAAACAAGAGAAGCAAACATATGTAGAATTTAGTAGAGAACAATCAAATTGGTTTCATAAATGGTGTAAAGCATCAGAATGTAGGGATGATTTTGATAGATTAAGTGAAATTGTTTTGATTGAACAGTTTAAGAATTGTGTTAGTGAGAACATTATAGTTTACTCAAATGAAAGAAAGTTATCCACCCTTGGCAGAAAAGCCGTATGTGGTGATGGTTATATACTGGCCCACAAAGAGTCTAGGTCTAATGATGAAAGGTTTAATAGATCAAAAGACTATAGGCATACAGATAAGCATACAGGTACTGATGATGTAGACCAATTCTATTAATAGCAGTTCTGTAGTATGTAATTGTTCCGTGCTATGTTGGAATCTGCGCCGATTCCGAATCGGGTTGCGCGATGTTAGAATTCTTACTTTGTGCGGCAAAGTTGCAATGCAGTGTTGGGTTACCGCGGGTGTTGACGCCTATATAAAGCACAAGCAGACGACATTAACGTCATATGCTTGTCAGTTAGTGTGCTGTCATGACCTTCTGCCAGGCTGCTAACAAGTGTTCAATTGCCAGTTAAGTACTTATTATTATCCAGTCTAGGAATAACTAATAACTGAGTAATTTGCCAAACTTTCTATATCAATCTTTGATTTGACTTGGTGACAATTTAAACCCTGAAATAAGTAACACTGGAATAGATTATTCACTGGCAAAATCAAACATGGATCTACACCGCGAACATATGACTGCTGAATTAGATTATATTTTAGCTGCTAACAACACCATCATCCTGTCCGCTGAGAAGCATGCAACCATCGTCGACATCCTCAAGCAACTTCAACCACAGGCATCAGACAAAGGCAACAAGGATCTCCCTGGAGATGCAAAGCGCAGGTGGTGGGTCAAGAGCAAGCACTTCAAGATCATCAACCTCCCAGACCTTGGACTGTCGAATGTGCTTGTGGTCACAAAAAAGGTTTGGCCATTTACCTTTAAACAATCAAAATAATATTTTTCCACATTATTCACCCCTCCCATATTTTATCAAAGTATTTCTTATGAACTAAGACATTATTCTGCCCCTTGTTGTATTTGGATAATGAATCCATGAACATTATCCTAGAAAGATTTGAGACAAAAACATCACAAATAGGGCCTATTGTTCATAGTTATGATCTTTTTCCATACTAATGATGAAATGTACCAAGGATGTTTATTTTAATGCCTTTTGGGGTTTAAAAAGATTAACCATCGTTTAAATTAAATAGTGTTTACCCCTCTCTTTTTTAGAATTATATTTTTTTTCAACCGCTCCAACTATCATCTGATTTAAATCAAAACTAAACTGAAATGACTATTCTTAGATATAGGCTTTGTTTTCATATTGTTATCATATTGTTAGAACCTAATACTGTTAACACACCTATTGTCATATAAGATAAACGAGTCAGTCAGCGTATTTACGTGACTCTGCTTCACTCCAGAGCAACCAAAATACGATTCCAACTTGGTCGCGCGATCTGGGAATCTTCATATTGCGCAGCTCCAAGTGAGAATATTCTAACACGGTGCAGATTCTGAGATGGGTCGTAACATAATTATTGTAAGAAACCAGGTCACACAGTGTCTGAATGTTTTCAGTTGAAAAGGAAAGAAGATATAAAAGTGTGGCTCCTGTAACGCTACCAAAGTCTCGTTATGGTGTGCTACCAGTAGAGGTTAACACTATAAATGACCAGGTTTTTTGACAGGAAGCCTGTTAATTCCAGTGTTTGTTCCAGACCTGTTGATAAGGTTTACAAGCCATACACTGCTAATGGGTTTGTTGCTGTTGATGGTGGTTCACTACACCCTGTTTGTATCATGCGTGATACTGGTTGTGCCCAGTCACTCGTTTAGAGGGAAGTTGTCCCTGTGAATGAGCATTTGTTTATTGAGAAGTATGCTCCCGTTCATGGGGTTGGTGCCCATGTTAGTGTTCCCTTGCATCGTATAGATCTTCATTGTGACTGGCTATTTAGGCCTGATATTGGTGTGGATTGGGAGTTTTAGATACTTCTCATAACTACTGTACTTTGGCGTCAGTCGTCCGACGAATGTGAGGTCAACAGGATGATTGTAGAGTGGCTTCCTGGCACCTGGCTATTGCATAATTATTGTCTTAATGCTTCAGAATTCTTCAGCTACCCCCTCAATGACTCTGGACTTTAGTGACGACACACACCGATAAAGTATTTTGAAGAAGACAAAAACTACTCCATGCCATCTGTCCCTTGACTTATTAAAGTTTGGAAAGTCAATTCATCCTACTTGGTAACAACTTTTTATGTTTATTCATTAGTTTTGGTGTGCTGTGAGCATTGGGTGGATTTTTGTGTAATGTTGTAAATATGTACAATATGATAAATCATGAATATAGTTTTATTTTCTGTTTGCTGGCTATTATTTTCATATTGTTGTTAATGTTTTGCTTATCATATAATAAAGTTTATTGCTACCTTTTGCATAATCTACATCATGTACAATAGTTGAACGTAACATTAAACCTTCTACTTGGTATACTTATGTGAGTGATATACCAGAGAAAATTTACCTCTGCGGTATCAACGGAGTTTTAACCTCGGAGCAAATATCCCGAGAGATATTGTGTACAAATCAAGAACGTGTTAATAACAAGCCATAGTTATTCTTCCCCAAATAGAGTTAAGCTTGCCTCGAAGGATAATGTAATGGGAGGATACTTTGGCAAGAAAGCTGTTTCAGCTTCCGATCTCACTGTGCTACAACTAACAGGTTTCCTGTTGATCCACTCCCCTTCGCAGTCGCCATCTTTGACGGTCACTTGGAGAGACTGCCGGTTTTTCTTGGCTTTTTTTAATAATTTTTGATTATGGATGCTTCAGCTTCATCCTTATTGACTAAGTTAAATACCCCTTTTTAGTTTCTTGGAGAATATCACGTCTCCAGTCAGTGTTTTATTTGATTTGAACGCTTTTATTTTTTCGAGGCCGGCATGCGGTCAGTACCATTGCACCATGTTACAAAATCACTCAGAAACGCTTAGTTATTTCGTCATATCAGTGGAAGAATATATTTTACATTATTTTTTTTTAAGGTATGGTATGTTTATGGTATTCCCACATCATTCCTTGGTGTTTCTTGGATGTTTTCATCAACATTGACTTGGGGTATCATATGCTAGCTAGCTGCCATGCCTGGTAAATTTTCTCTCATGCATCATCCCCTTCTTCTTTCACCTAACCTCACTGGTTGGGTGAGGCTCTCTATCCTCCCATGCTGTCGATTCGTCACGGCAGGGAGCTGCGATCTTGAAGGCCATTCTGGGAGTTGATTAGTGTTGTCAGTTGCCTTAAGGTGACTGTTTTCATTTTCCACTTAGCCTATATATTCAGCAAGGTGGCACAAGTATGGAATGTTGTTCCCTGTGTCTAATTAGTTTTACCCATTGGAATGCTTTACCAACTGTTCTGATGCTAACTAGTAGACCCCCTTGTGTCGCCTTAACCATTATTATGCCTGGTTATGAAGACTCGTCCTCTGTGCCCTCATGCAGACCACCTAGAACACTATTGCTGTTTTAATGTTGCTGTTGGTCCTTCCTGTTATGCCTCTTCACCATTTTCTTAGTCTCCCATCACCACCCCTTTCTTCCCTTATCCTTGTGCCAGTTAGTATGCATTTGGTCATGTCATCCATAAAACTCGTACACCAGCCATTTTGGAGAATGATTAAGTCCCTACTTTGATTGGCATATGTATTAGGAGTAATATTTGTGGTATCCTTTAACGTAAACAAGACAAATCTATAACCAAGCATTTTTAGCCAGAAAGTTCTACCCTGAAGGTGTTCTTGAGCTTTTGTATGAGCGTTTTAGCTATGCAAAATACCAATGACTAGTAAAAGGTGTCGCTGGGTTGCTTTCTGTTCCAAAAGGTAATGCAACATTGGATGTTTAAAGTGAATGATTTGTGTTTAAGTAACTCGTTAATTTACTTACCTCATTATTCTAGGTTTGTAATTACTTACATTTCTGTACCTATTCATAGGTGTGATTACCTAGAATTATTAACTGCAACAACAAATGAATGACACTTAATTCTTTTGTATGTATTTAATTTTTCATGCCAGACGGTAGGATTTTCTTTGGAATTGGTTTTACCTGGAGTTGCAAGAATACTGTTGGTACTTATATAAGCATCATTCAGAACCTACGGAAAAAACAAAAATAGCGAACAGAACCATTTGCTCTCTCTCTCTCTCTCTCTCTCTCTCTCTCTCTCTCTCTCTCTCTCTCTCTCTCTCTCTCTCTCTCTCTCTCTCAGTCTAACAGAATTGCCACTGAAATGAGAAAGAAAATAATCTATAATTATTATAGTTTTTCTCAATTTGCTATATTTTCTTTCTCCCTCTAAATCTGATATTAAAAATTTGTGAGATAATTTTCGTAAACATAACTGTTTTTTTATGGAAACTTACAACAGAATAGAAGAGCAGATCTTCCTGTTTCCCCTTAAACATAATTAGAAATAGATCAAAGTTCATTATAGAATAAGAAGGATTAAAAATGCAACATTTATTGACATATAGACTTAGATAAAGGGATGATATAGAATTGGGTTTTATTTAGTCCCCTTCGAAAGTCAAAACAGAAACGAAAGAAAACTGTTTAGCAAGTTCCTCTATTTTTTGCAAAATCTATAGAAAATTGCATAAATTAAACTTCATTATAGTCAACGAAAATAAAGTTTTCACGTTTGTATTCTATCTTTCAGGTTCTTTACTTATTTAAAACTGGAGCAGGAAAAGCTTCCTCCAATCTCAGTGAACGGTTAATATGAAAAGATATTTTATCATCATAATGATATGTTTTCAACTATTTTGGGTTTTTAATTTTTTAAGAATTTTTTTTGTGTTTTTAATTACTTTTAATAAATTTAAATGAAAATCTTTATATCATGTGGAAAATTCGGTAAAAATTTACATATATAGTTATAGAAAAAGAAATCAGAATTTTAAAAAGAGGCTGATCACATTGCTTGGAGTGCAAGTTATCGTTCTAGATATCATAACACTTCCGTGTTATTATTGAAAACCCTCTTGACTGAAGGGTTGACAAATCGTTAATTTTAAACGCGTTACTTGATTCTCTCGCGCATTGAGTAAACCGACGGAGATGTTAAATATAACATTATTCTCTGAATGTAAGAACCATCCAGTTTACTCAAAAATAGAAAGCAAATTTTTCCTTGCTGTAATCAACTCTATGAGAAAAATGTTTTATATATACTATTGTATCAAATGGTTACTTTATACATTTTAATTGTATAATAAAGGTTTAATGTATCAATATACTTATAAATTATATAGAAAATAAACGTATTTCAATAAAGTAATTTAAATATAAATATCATTTGAACTTTAACATTTTCTTATATAAAATAAATCTTGATTAAAGTTTACTGGAAAAAAATATAAGTTATTTAAGAAAATATATAAAAATGTCGGTAAACGAATTAAATATCGAAGGTATTTTTAAAAACTTGTTTAGTAAAATATGAAACAGAAGAATATTAATCTTTTAGCTAATTCATGATTGCAAACACCTTTACAATTTCTATTTTTACATTTGAATAAAATCGCTCATCTATAATTTTATCTAAATAATTTTATCTGCAATTTTCATCTTGATGTTTTATGAATGATAAAAATTTAAATATCTTGTTTCGTACAGTAAGTTTTTAGATCAAAATCTGCCCTCCCCCACACCCCCCCCCAACAAAACTATTAATTTTTCCTATGTCTGGGTCACCAATACTAGGTTGGCTTCCTTTGAGCTATCAGATAAAATTCTCCCACCATCACCAATCCGTAGTTGGCTAGTGGTGATGAAAACTGTCCTAACCCCCACACATGATTAAGGGCATGTCTGAGGCCTTTGATCTGCAGTGGAGTACAAACAGCTGTGATATATATATATATATATATATATATATATATATATATATATATATATATATATATATATATATATATATATATATATATATATATATAGGAAAGACCCAGTATTGGATATACAGTATAGCACCTACTTTTCCAACTAGGGTTGTAGCTTGGCAAGTAATAATATATATATATATATATATATATATATATATATATATATATATATATATATATATATATATATATATATATATATATATATATATATATATATATATATATATATATATATATATATATATATATATATATATTGTAAGTCAGCGCTGCTCAATTGATAAATCATGCTCACTTTTGCCTTATTATTATCATTGACTTAATTAATTTATTCCTGCTTTATGCCAGTTATTTACCGTAACTTTGTAAGGTATTTACAGTAACTTTGATATCAGAAATTGATGATTTTTGGTTTCCACTCTGATCATTTAATCACCTCGTTTAGGAAGTTGTTTCCTGATAAGATTGTTGGACCCTATCGTCGGTGTATGTTTTTTTTCTTTTTCATATTTGCGAGAGCGAGTGGGCGTGTTCAGCAGTTACCAGTTGGCGATGTGTGCTTTCGTCGAAGGGGGAAATCCACTAGACAGGAGTGCTGTGTGTGGCCTCCTGACAGAAGGATTCTTGGACGCACGGTGCAAAACTTACAGCAGTGTCGGCAACTGACTTACTCCCTTGTGTGAGGGAAAGGAGAAAGATATTTGGTGTTTCTCCTTGGCTTGAGTGAGACGGAGTGCTCAGGTGTCCGTGCTTCAGTGATAATCGCAGGAGACTGTTGATAATTGTATGTTGTTGCATCGCCTCTGCCTCCTCTGCCAAGTCCATTACATCCTTAAGGTCGTTATTCTGGCTTCAGCTACGAAGAAGAGTAAGCTATTCAACCTTACTATAATTGTACAATTTTCGGGATAAAAGTCGTGTTGAAGAGTTTCGCTGACGGGTCAACTCGAGGAAGATTGACTCTATATTTGTGACCCGAAAGATGGTAGGAATCCCGTAGCTACACCATAGTCTCGACGCATTAATTTTATTGATTTGCCTGTCTGCTTTTAATTATTTACGCTGGTGAATGTGCGTGTTTCTGATCAAGTGTTAGATTTTCGGAATCGCTGTGTTTGGCTAGGATTAAGGAATCTTTTTCTCGGTATCCTTTCCTGTCGTATAAATGTGGTTTAATAGTGGTGTTCATGAATTCTCATCTCCTCCAATCACTTTCTCTCCTACTGTCGGTATGAACGTTAGTTAGGAGATTGTGTTTTATTTGTGATATGAATGGTCTTTCCTTTCTAAGGTGATTATACAATTATAGTGGTGCCCCTATTTTGTGAATAAATATATTTTTGTGATACACATGGTTTATTTCGACCTCCCTGTTGACAATTGAGTTATTTTTTGCTGTTTCAAAGGCTATATATATATATATATATATATATATATATATATATATATATATATATATATATATATATATATATATATATATATATATATATATATAACGGATTTTGAGCAAAGCGAAAAATCTATTTTTGGGTGAGATGGCCATGTCGTCCTGATGGAAGTTCCTATAGGGTAGCTTCCTTGGGTATATTACAATTACGGCGATATTCCCAGAGAATTTACCTTAAGGTACCCAAAATTCTAACTCCTGGAGCGAATATCCCTAATAAAAGAACCAGGGATATAGCGAAATATCAGAGGACGTATTCTTGACACGCCACATGGCAATCTGCATGCCGAACAGAGGTAACACTTCGAAGGGGTCAATTGGCAACAAAACGAAAACGAGAAAAAAAGGAGAGCCGCTCGCAAGGCTCCCGTTTTGTAAGCGTGCATTGCGCCGCTCACGGCGCCATCTGTATTCCTTGTAGCGATGCACGAGGTGCTACAGATACTGTATGTAGGGAGGGGACCTACAGCCCTTTCATAGAAAGGGAAGGGCGGGTCCATCAGGACGACATGGCCATCTCACCCAAAAATAGATTTTTCGCTTCGCTCAAAATCCGTTTTTTGGGCTCAAGCCATGTTGTCCTGATGGAAGTATACCAGAGCATTACTGTATCTGTGGATTCTCAAAACGTGCCGTACTCCCCGGAGGTATTTTCCCGGTCGACTAGACCTAGAGACCTAAGATGTTACCGTTATACATCTTTTCAACTAACCATAAACCATGTTAGTGCTTCCTGCCCCCTACAGGGAAGAGTCCTACTAGACTCTGGAAAAGTCTCGAAGAGTACATATACCTATGTATGAATAACAGACAAGCCAATATAGTGGTCTCACCCTATATCATGTAAAGCATAGTTTGTAAAGAACCACTGCGTCAATATGAAATATCGACCAGTTCTCCGTTCAATACTGTATTGGACAAAGGTTTATATCCGAGTAGGAGGAAACTTGCATATCCGCCACCGTCCCCTTAGGGCATGGAGTCCTCCCGTTAAGGGAAAGCATAAACCAATGCAAAAATTGCTTGCATAAAGGACCAATCTATTAGAATTATCCCAGATAAATATACATAGTAGGAATGCTCAATTATTACCAGTAAATTGACACAGGTGAAGGAGACGCAAGGTTCACGAGAACTAGTTTATTGACAAACAAAAAATAAAACAGGTTAACAACAATTATATATATATAAGAGGAGGATAACCAAAAAATTAAGCATAAGCATGATAGTAAACAGAAACTTGTTTATCTGAAAGAAAAACATTAACGCCACTTTTAACATACTGAGGTATCAAAGTTGTAAAAGTCTGTATTACTAATCAGTCACATTAGCCTTGGAAACGCTCGGCACACATGTCTGCACTTATGCTAGGTTCGCCTTTGTAAGTGGAACAGTCAACGTGGGCAACCCGGTGCCCTCACACCTAGTTTGTAGAACAGTACGTAACTACACACTCACCCTGGAATTAATCGTCCCAATTAAATCCACTGTTCCTCACAGAGTTAAACAGCAGGGTTAACGACACAACCCACTGCTACCACAGACCTCTTTATTTGCTCCACTTGCTTCGCATAGTGACGAAAGAACACTCTGGAAGACTTCCAGCCAGTGTATGAATGAAGATGTTCAAAATCCATACAATTAAAGAAATTTAAGGATGAGGCAACTTTCCTCGGATCGTGACCTGCGGGTGTACTGTCAGGATCCGCTCTGCAAATGAAATATGTGATTTTCGCCCTGAGTTGTTTCAGTGATAAATTTGAGCCTGATGCTTCTCCCCATAATAGTTGACCACCCTTGAAGTCTGAAGTTCTACGAAGATACACCTTTAGGTATTCTACTGGACATAGAGATGCATCTTCTTTCAGAGGGCAGATTCTCCAGGGACCCCACCTGTTGGTGGGTAACTCGTTCTTGGCGAGAAACGTCGGATCCGGAAACAGGTTCAGCTCTCCCCCATCCAAGAACTGAACACGACCTTCCTCTCTTGAGAGGGCTACAATCTCACTAACCCTGGCCCCGGACGCGAGTGCAAATAGGAAAATAACTTTTTGGGTCAAATCCTTTAACGCACACTCCTCATTGTTCAACAGTGAAGCGAAATGAAGAACTTTATCTAAAGACCATGAAATAGGCTTTGGAGGTGCTGAAGGTCTGAGCCTAGCACAGGCCTTCGGAATTTTATCAAAAATCTCGTTAGCGAGGTCGACCTGGAAGGCATATAGAATGGGTCTTGTCAAAGCAGATTTACACGTTGAAATCGTGTTAGCTGCCAACTCTTGACCATTGAGGTGGATGAAGAAAGATAAGCAGAAGTCCGTCGAGATCTCCTGCGGATTCTTCGCCTTGACATAAGCCACCCATTTTCTCCAAGATGACTCATATTGCCTTCTAGTAGATTTGCACTTATATTCCTCTAGGAAGTCTATGCTGTCTTTCGAAATCCCGAAACGCTTTCTCACCGCTAGGGAGAGAAAATCATGAGCTGCAGGGTCCGGGTTTTCTGTAATGAAGCGCAGACAGTCGACTTCTGGACTCGCTGGGTCAGAACTGGATCTGGTAGCGGTAGAAACTTCAGCCATAGTTCCAATACCAGAGGGAACCACACGCTGTTCGGCCACTTGTGAGCCACTACTGCCGCTACTCCCTTGAAGGATCTCAGTTTGTTGAGGACTCTCAACAGAAGGTTGTGAGGAGGGAACAGATAAATCCTGGACCATCTGTTCCAGTCGAGGAACATTGCGTCCACTGCTTCCGCCAAGGGGTCCTCGTACAGGGACACATACAGGGGTAACTTCTTGTTGTCTTTCGTCGCAAAGAGGTCTATCTGCAATTCTGGTACTTGACTCAAGATGAAGGAGAATGATCCTGCGTCTAGGGACCACTCCGACTCTATCGGTGTGAACCTGGATAGAGCGTCCGCTGTCACATTGCGGACTCCTTGAAGGTGAACTGCCGACAGGTACCACTTCTTCTTTTCCGCCAGTCGAAAGATGGCCAACATCACCTGGTTGAGAGGTGGTGACCTCGATCCTTGTCGATTCAAGCATCTCACAATCACCTCGCTGTCCAGCACCAACGTTATGTGGATCGAGCGACGCGGGGAGACTTTCTTCAAGGTAAGGAGCACTGCCATAGCTTCCAGAAAGTTTATGAGAAATGTCTTGAATAGATTGGACCAAGTCCCTTGGGCCTTCTTCCGATGAGAATGACCTCCCCACCCCTCCTTCGAGGCATCTGTGTGAATAGTCAACGAGGGGGGAGGTGGCTGAAGAAGTACCGACTTCTTTAGTTGTCTGGCTTGGGACCAAGGCCTGAGAAGAGTACGTAGACGAAGCGGACCTGGTCTTCTCAGATCTCTTCGCGCGTTTGATGCATAACTTCTCCAAACTCCGGTTGCATCCTTTAGCTGTGCTCTTAGCACCGGGTCTGTTACCGAAGCAAACTGGAGAGAACCCAGCACTCTCTCCTGTTCACGTCTTGATATCCTTTCGGAATCCAGAAGTCTCTTGACAGAACCAGCTATCTCCTTCCTCTTCTTCGCCGGGATGGAGAATCGGTGTGACACTAGGTCCCAGTGGATTCCCAACCACTGGAACTTTTGAGATGGAGAAAGTCGAGACTTTTTTCTGTTGATCTTGAAACCTAGATACTCTAGGAACTGGATCACCTGCAGGGAAGCTTGCAAGCATTCTGTCTTGGATGCTGCCCACACCAGCCAGTCGTCCAGGTAGGCTAGCACCTGGATTCCCTTTAGGCGTAATTGTTGGAGAGCTACGCTCGCAAGCTTCGTGAAGATCATTGGGGCTATGTTTAGCCCGAATGGCATGGCTCTGAAGGCGTATAGTCTTCGTTGTAGCTCGAACCCTAGGTAGGGGGAGAGTCGGTGATTGATTGGAACGTGCCAATAGGCGTCTGACAAATCTATGGAGACGGTAAATGCCCTCTTGGGTAGTAAGGTCCTTATGTGTTACAGTGTTAGCATCTTGAACTTGCAGTTCACTATGAACTTGTTGAGTGGCGACAAGTCCAGAATGACTCTGAGTTTTTCCGAGTCCTTCTTGGGAACATAAAACAGCATCCCTTGGAATTTGATGTACTTTACCCTTCGGATCACTTTTTTCTCCAACAGTTCTTGAATGTACTCCTCCAGAACGGGGGTGGAATGTTGGAAAAATCGAGGGCACAGGGGTGGAGTGCTGTACCAGCTCCAACACAGTCCATTCTTGAGTAGGCTGTGGGCCCAGGGATTGAAGGTCCACCGATCCTGAAAATTCTGAAGTCTCCCTCCTACTGGTGTCATCTCACTTCGACTGCTGTCCTGAGGTCTTGCCTCCCTGACCGTGACCACCCCTGAATCCCCTTCCCCTTGAGGGGCATCTAGACGAGCCTCTGGCTGCTCCTCTAGGCTATGCTCGAAAGGTAGTTAACTGCCCTTCAAACGTTGGGTTAAATGCCGGAGACTGGGTCGACACGGCTTGGGGTACCCATTGAAATGTGGACGGGGTTTGTACCACGATCTGGGGCACTGAAGGCATAGGCAACTGCTGTTGCTGTTGCTGTCTAAATGGCTTGGCTGGCCGAGAAGGTAGCCTAGTCCTCTTAGTCTTCCTCTTTGGCTGGGGACCCTCATCCGGGGAAGACTTTCTCTTGAGAGACAGGCCCCACTTCTGGAGAAGGTTTCTATTCTCTGTGGCGGCCTTATCCACAACCTCCTTGACCGCTTCGTTAGGGAAAAGGTCTTTGCCCCAAATGTTGGAGGAGATTAGTTTCCTTGGCTCGTGCCTCACCCCAGCCGAGGCGAACACAAACTCCCTAAAAGCTCTCCTCGCCTTGACGAAGCTGTAAAGATCCTTCGTCACTGTGGCCAGATGAGTCTTGGCCACTACCATGAACATCTCATGGACCTTGGGGTCACTTGCCATCGTCTCAAGAGTGGTTTGAAGAGACATTGAGGCAGCCAGTCTTTCTTTTGTCTCGAGCTCCCTCCGCAAAAGAAAGTCAGAGAGCTTTGGGAGGTTCTCACCGAACTGACGTCCGGCAATATCAGCCTCCAACTTCCCGACTAAGAAGGTAAGATGGACGTCCTGCCAGTCCTTGTGGTCCTTAGGTAGGGCCAGAGACAAAGGTTTACACTCCTCCAAGGAG
Source organism: Palaemon carinicauda (assembly GCF_036898095.1). NCBI lineage: Eukaryota > Metazoa > Arthropoda > Malacostraca > Decapoda > Palaemonidae > Palaemon > Palaemon carinicauda. The sequence continues at coordinate 26,604,541 of NC_090749.1, read as the reverse complement.
GGGCATGGCTTGCCAGCCTCGACTGCTTTTAGCACAGCCGCAAACCCTTTCTGCAAAAAGGGGAAGGCTCTAGCAGGAGAGGACACAAAGGAAGGGTGCTTCTTACTCAAAGCAGAAACCTTTGAGTTCGTGAAGCCCCTCTCTTTCATTGAAGATGAAAGCAAAGCTTGAGCCTTAGCATGGTCCATCACTATGACCTCCTTCGGCTCTGTCTCCTCCTTTGAAGCTGGTTCCTTCCTCAAACGGACATAACAGTACGGATACGACCCTTTGCTGGGCCAGAATTCCACCTTCTCAAGGGGAACTGAGCCCAACTTTTCCGGCATGACGATCTTTCCGACCGTCATCGGCATGTGCTCAGCATATCTCCACGGGTTAGCATCTGAGCACAAGGGAAGGTCTTTCCCGTTGAGCCTCTTCTGGAGCCCACGTGATGCTGCAAGTTTCCGCATCTGTAGTTCCATTGCAACCGCCTTCTCCTTATTCTCCCTCTGCATCTGTTGGATCATTCCAACGATGGAGGAGAGGGTCTGTCCCAGCTCTACTGGGAGAGCGGACGATGTTGAGGGAATAGGTTCAGGGGCCTGAACCGGAGCAGCCGACACCTCGTCGACCTCTTCCTCTTCAACGTCTGGAGCCTGATCTTCATCCTGGTCTTCTGCCAGGAGGTCCTCTTCCAGACGCTCGGACACCTCCGACATACTGTCGTCCAACTGGATGTCCTGCAGGGCGACCGCGACTTCAGCATCCACCGGGATCTGAACTACAGGGATCTCCACTAGAGGCTGGGGAATCACTGCATCAGCTGATGCTCTGGGAAAAAGGTAAACCCTCATCTTCTCACTTGGAAGATAAGGTCCAGAGGTGTTCTTCTGGAAACCCCTTACCCAGGTACGAAGCTTCTCCCTTGCTATATCCCTTGACTCCGCCGTCCTAGGGGAATCAAAAGCCTCAGCAACCAGGTTAGTGCATACGGAACATACCTGCGGGTCGCCAATACCGGAGATCACATTTGGAGACAGCGCATGCTGCGTGCCTCCTACACAAATCATGTCCGCAGAAGTTCTTGCTGCGGACGTTGCAGAAAACACTTCCGCACTTTGGATGGTCCTCCTGTAAAGAGAAGAGATTTCCATGAGTATCAAGTGAACTACGTATCACTGGATATACAAAGTTTAGCATAATAAAACAGAAATGAAAGACACACACTTGTGTTTCCCGCACAGTCAATTGTTGCAACCTTCCAGATAATAAAATCGTATGGTTAATCTGTCCTAGAGCAACCAATGAAAAATTTCCAGAGGAAACAGGTGTAGCTCACACCTGAAGGATGATTTTAAAATACCGGATAGTAGACAAGAAAGAACTCCCTTTCTATATCTGTAAGGCAACACCAAAGGGCTGTGCAAGATAACACAAAAATGTTAGAAAACACAGTGTTGTAACAATACTATACCATAGTTTTCTCCCTACAGTATATACTTTACTGAAGAATACTGGTACAGTATAGAAGGTAATGTGCCGGCCGGCACTCACCATAACTAGATCTAAAGTATACTACTTAAGAGCTATAAGGCGGCAGAACGCTGGTTCAAATGCATGTGCCGGCCGGCAACAGCAAGTGCCGGCCGGCAACAGCAAGTGCCGGCCGGCAACTACACAAGGTAGCGCCCGGCTGCCCCACCACTCGTAGCGACCGGCAGACAATGGCGTGATAATAGCCGGCCGGCAAAGGTATACAACCGATGCCGGCCGGCAGCAAAAGAACCAGAGAACTCCGACTGCCCGGCTGCCGGCCACTTAGGCCAGCAGCCGGCTAGGGTACAACACTAGAAGAAAACAGAATGGATGCCGGGATAAGAGACTGTACTACCTCAAAGCCCGGCAACCCGAAAGAGTGCACATAAGGAAGGGGAGAATATAATTTCAGGCTTCCTGACCAATGCCATCTGGCTCTACAGACAAACATGGATGAGGGACCAAGAGAGGTCCGGGCAGCACTCAAAGCAGAAGACCTTTGCCGGCCGGCACACTCTGCCGGCCGGCAAGGGACTAAGTAAACTCCACATCCTAACCTATGCTAGGTACAGATGTAGAATGACGGACAGTAATGTAACGGCTAGGCCATTACAGAGGAAAGAGGGGGAAGGGACGAAGAGGGTCCTACCAACCTTGCTTTAGTAATGAATCACCCGCAGCCAAGAAAACTCATCTTAGCCTTAGGGAGATCCGAGGAGGGAGGCCAGCAATACTTGACAACCCCCACGGAACCAAAGCAAGGAAGGTGTTGCTATTCCCAGAAAAAGGATCTTATCCTCGACACCGAGAACAGCAACCCTGGACTAGTCTGCTAGATCACAAGAAGGAATCATCTCGTACAGAAACCTTCGAAAGTGACCTAAGGAGGCTAAGCCTCCTATGTCTGTGTCAGTCTAGCGAGGGAGTCTCAGCCACAAGCCAGACATAAACAGACTCAGACTAAGAACTCTGATGTTCTGCCCCCTCTCTGAAGCCAGACTTACTGGAAACAGGAAGGAACAGCAACACCCTAATATAGTTGTATCGAAAGTTAATTCAGATAAACCACTAGGGTTAAGCCCAAGGCTTAAACAGAGGGAAAGGGATTGCACACTTCTCCGAAGAGAAGAGAGCAACCAGGGAGTGTGAGAAAGTATACTAAGGCCCCATAGGCAACTTAGCCTAGGCACCAAGAGAATCGATTACCTAAATCACAGAAACTCACTCGTATATTATCTTGGAAGAAATCAATATAATCTTAAATGTATAAAACTGCCTAAAGCTTCAATAAAATTTTTAAAACACTCGGAAATCTGAATATCATGCAGGAAAGTACTAGGGCCAAACGACTAGGCTACACGGTCTAGCGTAGGCCAGAATCGGCGAATCCTTCGCCAAGACAAACAATACTACAAGCATCATATAAAGAAGTCCTATGTAACGCTAAACAGCTAAAATTATTAAAGCGAAACAGCCGGGAACGTCGCTCTGGCTAACTAAATAACTCATACCTAGCGAGCGACAGCGTCCAGGACGCCTCCGGTAGGCAACAGCTCTTGTAACAAAGATATTACTATTAATCACTTTAAAAATTACCAAGAGCGTACATTTATATATAAAAGAAATAATACTCAACTTATCAGAGGCAGAAGAAGTTGGAAAAAGCATAATAAATCGATTAAACCCAAGAATTTGCGAGAAACACAGGGAAAAAACACCGAGTTGTTAAGCTACGCAAAAAGGAATACAGATGGCGCCGTGAGCGGCGCAATGCACGCTTACGAAACAGGAGAGGAGAGATACCTTGCGAGCAGCTCTCCTTTTCTTTCTTGTTTTCGTTTTCTTGCCAATTGACCCCTTCGAAGTGTTACCTCTGTTCGGGGTGCAGATTGCCATGTGGCGTGTCAAGAATACGTCCTCTGATATTTCGCGATATCCCTGGTTCTTTTATTAGGGATATTCGCTCCAGGAGTTAGAATTCTGGGTACCTTAAGGTAAATTCTCTGGGAATATCGTCGTAGTTGTAATATACCCAAGGAAGCCACCCTATAGGAACTTCCATCAGGACGACATGGCTTGAGCCCAAAAACATATATATATATATATATATATATATATATATATATATATATATATATATATATATATATATATATATAACTTATTTCTTACCGCTACCTCGACAATAAAGGCACATTCTCCCCTTTTATTAGAACCTTCTTTCTGGAGAAAGGCAGTCAAATTAGACTTTTACATCCTTAATTACTGTATACATTCACAGTAAGGAGTAGCCCTTTTTCCATGCTATCTCTCCCTCTCTCGGGTATGCCGTCAAGACCTAGCTATGCCGGCAACATGCCGGCTGAACTAATGTATATGTTATAGAGATAGCCAGTATATCTGCAGTATAGAATATACTACATAGAAAACTACTATATATTTTATACTAGTAGTTATTCCAAATATATTTTGGATATCCAACACAGGCATTTGTTGAGCCCAATCCTATATTGAATGAATATGATTTCTTCAATATCCTGATCGGAAATCAGTATTAGGGTTACCCTACAATATTAAACACTTCAAGGCATGAGTTATACACTCCTAACCCTTAAAGGGTAGAGCCTTTATCCTTGAGTCTCCCTGATCGGGAAACTCTATATTCTAATATAGTAGGAAGACTACAGCAAATAGGCTGAGTGGGATATACAAATATATGTCTTTATTTTCCTAGTCCAGCTGGCTTCATGCTAGATGGACCGGACTGTCATATGCTACTATGAAGGCAGCATAATGACTAGACTACAATACATGATGTACAGTAGCCAGTAAATTGCAATATAGACCTACTGCAATTAGAAAACTACAGTACCATTATACAGTAGTATTTTCTGACATACCTCGGGTACCCTTGTACGAGCATTCCGCTGGTACAGCTCATATATTGAATGAATAGTTTTCTTCAATATTCTGATCGAGAATCAGTCATCCTGACCCCACAGTATTGCCATTATTTTGGGACAGTGATTTGATACTTCTCTACCCCTAGGGGTAAGAGCCCTTCTACTTGGAGTTACTCAATAGAGAAATCTCCATGTAGTTAATACTGAGGGGAGGTAACAGCATTTGCTCACAGGGGTACACAAGTATGTACCTCCCACTATCCCTTTATAGCTTACTATCCTAAGCTACTCTATTGTAAAGGACATTTGCATGTTGATTGTCAAGGAGATAATCCATTGTATACTCATTTGTTTTTTCCTTTCTTTACAGGAGAACACCAGATACCTTGTGCTGCAGTCCTCTGCAAGGCCAAGAGTAAGTATTTTTACGGCCATAATACTTGTAGGTTTCATGCCCCCTGCAATATTATTTCTGGATCCCTACATTATTGGAACCCACAGGTTTGCAATATATGTCGGACATTATTGTCTGAAGGTTTTGAAAATCCCAAGTCTACGGAGACTAGGAATACAGTTCAATTTAAATTACGCAACTGGGTAAGAGGCTTTCAAAAGATCTCTCCTGGACCTTTCCTACCTAATGATAGGATGCGTAAGCTAATATTTCCGGAAGCAAGTGAGGAAATAGTAGTGCCGCAGGAGCCAGCTACATCCCCTGGCGGCCAGAAAACCTTTGGGATTGAGGGCAAGAAGAGAAAAATATTGCGTCGGAATTTCCTCCGCCTTTGCCGTCTATATAGCCATCGATGTCGACATCTTCGTCTTCTACCCCTCTATTGGATAATGTGGTACAATTATGTATCCAGCTGAAGAATCAAATAGAGAGCTTTCGTAAACAAAACGAAAAGCTGGAAGTAAAACACAAGATAGAGCCTCGTAAAGCTTCTCTTGTCGCTTCCCAGGGGTCAGTCAAACGACCCATGAATCAAGACCTACCAACATGCTCCATTACCAATCCCTGGAGGTTTGCGGAGCAGATGCCGATTTCAAATGCCAATCTCTACATCTCAGAGAAAATAGGTGCTGTTCCTTTGGACAAAATTCAATTTTGGCTAAGCTTTAATGCTTTCCCTAATTGTTGGGTTCGACTGAAGTACGAACCAAAGTCAAGAAAAGGAACGGAACTAAAGGAGGTCATGATTCTCGAACATGATAAGGCACCGACTATCCTTTCAGGTAGTCTAAAAAAGGCGGGTTATTCAGAGTCGAAGGTATTCTCACTGAATAACAGACACCCTTCCTTTCTTGCTCCTACTTCACTCTCATTCCCCTTTATGGGGAAGGCATTTACTTCTGTTGCCAAAGCGGTAGAGGCGGGTAAGCCCTGTCCCACACACGATGAGTGCAAGCCTTTATCACCAGCTTTCCCCGGACAGGAATAGGATTAGAAGGAAGTACATTTGACATTTTCAGTAGGAAAATTAGACAAGGATGTCGTAAGTCGACAATTCAAGGTATGTCTCCCTAAATTGTCTGAGTTGCTTTTGTATAATGAACATGAGTCAAAGGAGAGACTTGTGACATCCCTTTCTCTACAAAACTACATAGAGTTGTGTTCAACCTACGATAATACCTCAGACATGCTCATGGTCATAGCCAAAATGCATATGGCTATTCTGGTAAAGGACCTTTACGCCTTTATGAAGGCTAGGAGAGCATGTAGAGAGTTTATGTTCGCTGCTGCAACAGTGAAACACGAAACAAGGAAGCTAGTATCTTCCAACATCTGGGGTAAAGACCTCTTCCCACAAGAGATCATTAAGAAAGTAATTAAGAACGCCACCATGAAGAAAATAAGTCTTCTCCAAAAATGGGGCATCCTTTCTAAGAGAAAATCTTCCATGGTTGTGGGTCCCCAACCTAAAAAGAAGATTGAAAATGCTGGAAATATCCGGGCTGCTCAACAACATCCCACTAGTGCATTTACCACGATGCCACAGGCAGATGGTCAAAAGTCTAAACCTACTGACTATTCGAAGCATGAAGACGCTTCTGCTAGGAGGAACATTCCTTCAGGATCGCAGGACCTTCGATCCTTCGGTCCAAAGCCTATTCAAGATGAGCCCTTGATGGGAAACAGAAATGTCCCCACCATCATTCCCTTACCTTCTCCTACAATTCAAAATCCTCCTGGAGGAGTATACCTGAGAGCTATAGAGCATACAGGTGGTAGGAACTATAGCCCATCGAGTTCCAGGGAAGGCTGTTTTGTGTTCACGAGAAGGACTCAAGAAATCTCCGAGTCATTCTGAACTTGTCGCCACTCAAAAAGTTCATAGAAAACAGCGAGTTCTGAATGTTAATCCTTCCGAACACATGGACCTTGTCCCAAGTAGGGGTGTTTGTAGTCTTGTCAGACCTAAAAGGTGTCCTGCGGAACCTTCCAGTCAACCACCCCCCTTCCTCCTATCTAGAATTCAAGTTACAGATAGTATCATTCATCCTAGGAAAGATACGTGTCGGACTCACAGTCCTAAGTATCTTCATAGGACTTGCAAACTTAGTCACGTCAAAGTCAAGCCTAGAAATGGTTCAGACATTTATATACCTGAACGAGAGACTGGGGTTGGCAGCACCCGAAGTGGCTGGCCAAAGCTTCTAGAAGTCTCGACTTTCTCCAGCTCAAGGGTTTCAATAGCTGAAAAACCATTGAAGCCCACAGTCACATCAACTCTCCTTTCCCTTGGGAATATAAAAGGAGCTCGCGAAGTCTGTCAAGAGACTCAGGTAATCAGTCAGATTTCCAAGACGCCAACAGGGACAAGCGCTAAACTTTCCCCAGTTCGCAATGGTGACAGACCTAGTGCAAAGAGTACAGCGGAAAGATGCGTTAAGAGCCTGGAGAAAATACGCATCAAACGCTTGAAGAGTTAAAAGAAAACTGATATCGGTCCATCTTTAATCGCTTCTCTAACAAAAATTAAAGCATGAAAGTCCCAAGACTCTGCTGGTCCTATCATGAGTGGGGAAGCCCCCTCCATACAGATCAGACTTCCCACTCCTGGCATCATCCAGCGTGCAACAATAGAAACACTTTCTGATCCCCGCAATGCGGAAAGATATTTTAGAAAAGTTAATGGTGACTTTTAATTGATGTGTTAGAGCATTTAATATGGTTTCTATTTGGTGGATTTTACAAGTGTAATTTGGAGGTTAATATGTTTAATGTTAAACCTCTTCTAAATAATTTGTTTGTATAGGTCTTAATGGTTTACATTTGTTGATACTGAAAACTTTATCATAAAGGTAAAATCTAGATTAAAAGATAAATAAGGAAATTAACTTACGAATATGGAAATTATTCTCATTTGTCTTTCCTATGTGTTCCTATTACTATTTATGTTTAATGTAACAACATTAAGAGATTCTTTACAATTCGAGTAGAATTTCCCTGATAGATACGAAATAAAAAAAAATAAAGAGACAAAGAGCTGTTTAACATTTGGCTGCCCCATTCACTCACTGTAGTCTGAAACTTTTCATCTGATAATATTGATGTTCTTCCATTAAAATCCTTGGTTTCGTCGTAGTGAGTTGTTCCCCTGAAGTCTTTACTATGAAACTTGACCCTCGTAACTCATGAGATTCTTGTTTATTGGACTTGATCGTTAATAGCCCAAGCTGTAATGATGGAAGTTTGACGGAGATTAATGCATTAGCAAATAGTTACTTCGGTTGCTTGTAGAATTCGTGTTTCGATAACATGACGAAAATGAAAATGAAAATGATATAAGTTAACCAAATGGATTGCTGTCTCTACTCGGCGTTGATCGAGGGCAAAGAACGTAGCAATGGATTGAAAGTCTCTGAAGTTTGACTAACTTAAATGAATAACCTTATGAAAGATTAGGGAAAAGATTTGTTATTACAGATATCGAAGACAGAGAGAGAGAGAGAGAGAGAGAGAGAGAGAGAGAGAGAGAGAGAGAGAGAGAGAGAGAGAATTGCTTCTTTGACGTTTTGTTGATATCGACATCGCATGATTCCCAGGAGAGTCAGGCTGTATGGAGTTTCCGTTGACTAAAATACTGAACCTCATACCTGGCCGTCAGTTGACTACGGTGCATCACAGGAGAGTCCTCAAGACTTGCAAGTTCGTCCTCCAAATCTGCTGAATACCGAAAGCCTAATTTCTAAGGACTTTTGATTATATAAGGATTTCCCTAAATAACTTATATACATCATTCGTATTTATTTATAAGTCTCTCCGCTACTATAGATCATATAATATAACTATATAAAAAGGATTCATTTAACAGCTTAAACAGACAAAGGATACACATAAATTAAAAAAAAATAGTCCCAAAGGACAAAGGAACATTATTGCCTCAAGTATCTTATTCTCTGGACCCATTACAGCGAAAAGAATATTTGTATCAAAACGAAGGCTTTAGGAACAATATATTTCATGAAAAGTCTTTAGCAAGACGTTATGTAGTTATATACCTGAATAAGGGGATCCAGGTGAACATTTCCTCCTCCCTGGATAAGGATTTATTCTGATGATGGGATATTGAACCAGACTCACCTTTAGTATTCAGAGGATGTTCCCAATATTTATCCGTTTGCTTGGAATTTGGAATTTAACCTACAGGACGGTAATCGTCAAAGGGCCAAAAGAGGATAATATTTTAGAATTAATTGCTCGCTCTCATAATTTCTCTACTGATGGAAACAGTTCTATCCTTAGCTCCCGAAAAAGTAAAAGTAAATAGGTAAAAAATATATGTTTCCCTATCTATGTCAATAAAGTAGAAAGAAATATTATAGAAACTAAAAAAAAAAAAAAAAAAAAAAAAAAAAAAAACTGATTCTTCTCCATGAGACTTCCCCATTTTCGACGAGATAATCGACTTTGCTTTTCCATTTTACAAAGCAGGGCGATATGGGGAAGGATATATCAATCTATCTTTATATCTCATGTCACGGAATCAGTATTCTATTGTGTTCCTTCCAAAGAACTAAGCTGGAGCTTCTCTTCTTACCACTTTTAACATTGTTTAAAGTCATTGAATAAAGTCCTTGGTTTATTAGAAACAATTTTGTAAGAGGCTCATCTTAATGACCCCTGATGACCCAATTGGGCTAATTAGACATTTCCTTTAATGAAGTTCCCCAGTAATAAGAAATAACTTATTCCGGGATCTTCTCTTGGTCCTTATAAGAGAGAGTTGGTTTTCAACCTCCTTTCGTTTATTAATCAAATCCAGTGGGAAATCTGCTCAGTTGAATTTTCTTATAAACAATAAAGAAAGGGAGACCTCGAGAGAGAGAGAGAGAGAGAGAGAGAGAGAGAGAGAGAGAGAGAGAGAGAATCAGGGTCATTACATAGAGGTATATTATCTAAGAAGTGGTTTCGTCATTCATTATCATGATTATCGTTGTTCTGTTCTTCCTCTATTTATTAAATCATGCTGCTGCTGTTGTTATTATTGTTGATATCGTTATCAACTTCTGTGATGAATATCTTTAATCACTCGCTCATATTTACCACAAAAGCTATGACTAAACAATTCCCGGTCCTTTGGAATGTCGGAATATTCCGTCATCATCATAATTGCTCGCAGCTGAATTTCAAACATCCAAAAGTTCTGAGAATAAAGCCTCTGTGAACTTTGGCTACAAAAAATACTTTTTTTTTTTTCAAATCATTCTATTCCTTGTCATGAATTTCCCTTAATTACTTGTGAACAGACAAGAAAATTATTTGTTGTCATCTCATTACCAAATGGTCAGGAGGTTTAAAGCTGTGTTTTATGGGTGATGTTATTTTCATTTCAATACCAAGAGAATATAAATTTTATCTCTTTGCAACAAACGATTCCGCTAGTAATTAAATCTGTAGGATTTATGATGTCACTTTTATGTTATGCGGAAGAGGATTTTGTATAATGAGATTCCATGATATAAACACTGTAATGAATTCATGTTTATCTTTAAAGAGCAATGCAGTCTGGTTTTTCAGAACAACATTAACGAAGCCAGAAATCTATACCCGTCTACCGCATCTCAAGTAATGGCGTCAGGTTTTGGGGAATTTCTGGGTAAAACTAATAGAAATCCGATGGAAAAGAGAAATGGAAGAAACAGAGCCCGATGATTAAGGTGTATGAAGTGAAGTTATGAAGTTTCCAAGAGAGAAATGAGCCATTTTAGTTGCTGAGGGACAGTCATTATAGAGGGAGTGGGGTTAACCATTCTATTTCCACTCACTAAAACAAAGAGGAATAACTTGTAAACATTACTTTAATTGATTTCCATAAGTTAAGTCTTAACTATCGTGTGATTATATATCTACTGTAAGTTCTAAGAGTTCATTTCCTGTATACATTCATCAAGCAAGCAAAAGTGAAAACATTAATTGTTACAAATAGAAAAAAAATAATTACTGATTAATTTCTTTCGCATAACAAGGAAAAGCAGGTAAGTGAAAATCGATGTTCTTAAGGAACACGAACATTTTGACCATAGCAATACATTCTGGGTAAATTGAATTTGGACACTTACTTGTTATAACTGAAAATAACAATAATTGTAGATTCCCGTGCAATGATAATTTTAGTCATTAACTCATATTAGGGTAATGGGAAAATGGACAAACAGCAATGAAGAAAATAAGCAAATTAGCATAAAATAATTTTTCACAAAATCAAATGAATATGATGACATTTTTAATTCCAAACAATCATTACAGCATTCCTTTACGGAAAACTTCATTTCTGTTCAGCAGGGATCTCACTCTAAGCACAGCTGCAAGTGCTTGCAGCAGCGGCAGCAGCAGCAGCAGTACCAGGAGCAGCTGTTTACTTCTCTGAATGGGTTCTATACTAGATGAGCTCATTTCCTCATAAGGGTTAATTCTTGCCTTTCCTTCTAACGAGAACGAGGTCATAACTTTGTTGAGCACTTCATTCAGCAATTAGGCCTCAATTATTGTCTTCTTCAAGGTGGATAATATTGACTGGAATATTTCA
>NC_090749.1:26570586-26588086 GCF_036898095.1 Palaemon carinicauda | reverse complement strand
TATAATATTGCTGATGATGAAATAATCCCTTCAACTTTGCTCACCAAATAAGAAAGTTTTCTTCCAAAGCAAAGTAGAGAAAATTAATTTTCACAAACTGCGTAATTTCGTTTGATGAAATTCCCATCAACATCACTTACGAACTCCTGACCATTTGGTAATGGCATGACGAAGACAAAAATTTTCTTGTCTGTTGACATGTAATTACTGGTAATGTGAGATATGAAAGGAAAAACACTCTAAACTAATTAGTCGTTTTTGTTGTTAGAGTTTCCACAGGTTTTGGAAGTTGGGATACAAATGCATGAATGTGTATGGAGTTCGTATAAAACATATGTGTGTGTGTGTGTGTGTGTATGTGTATGTAATATCAGTCTATCTGCCTTCCTTTACTTAAAGAATGAAGGTAATTGTAACCGGGATCAGACTCTACTACAACGATGTAGTTTATCCCTGGCTTTGAAAGCCAATCAAATCTAATCTCCTCATATAGTGAGATCATGGTTGAATGGCCATCCATTACTTGGGGCTATTGCGATTGACGACTGGGAAAACTCCAATCATCGGATCTAATCCGATTAGGAGAGACATCAAGATTGGAAGAGCAATGTAGATCAGTGCCATCGATGTCCTCTAATAATGAATAGGAAATCCTTGGAGATTTGTCTTTGACAAAAAGCAAATAATAGTCAGCAAAATCCTTCCTTCCTTGAGAAAGGTGTTTTCTCACTTCAGAGTAAAGGAGAAAAACAAATATTAGATTCAAAACCAAAAAACTTCTTTAGTAATGGAAAGTCAATACAAGAGACAAAACTCAAAGGAAATATTAATTGTTATAACGCAGTTTCTAGTCACATTGAGTCAAAATCATTATTATCATTACTAACATTATTGTTATAATAATAATAATAATAATAATAATAATAATAATAATAATAATAATAATAATAATAGGGAAGTGGGGAATATGGGGAAAGGAAGAGTACCCTTGGATACAATCCAATTTATAGCTCAAAGGCAGGTACTCGGGAAGGGAAAGATTAAGGAAATAGGGAGAAAGAGAAGTACAGGAGAAGAATAAAAGAGAGGGGCAGACCCTCTTGCGATATTAGGGAATTGGTATTATTATTTGTTTCATTATTGTTATGATTATTACTAAAGCCACAGTAACTTGATACTTGCACACACTGATAATTTTGTTTTTTGTTTGTAAGTTTATGGAATTTTTACCTTAGTTTTTTCTCTCTCTCTCTCTTTTACACGTATATTCGAACTGGGAATTTTTTTATAGCTATACAGTACAATTTATTAATTTGATTTATATACGAAATATGGGGTAATTATTATTGTTTCAGTATCAATTCACGATCCAATTGAAAAATCCCAATTGTGGAACTAACTACTTCTGTGGAGTTCTCGAATGGACAGATATCTGAATTTGGTTGAATCCAAATTGATGTTTTAAAAGAAGAAGTCAAGTCTCGCATTTTGTTTCTTTGACAGAACATCTGAATTTTGGACGACATACGATCAACAGCTTATTCATGACCCTTAATTTTCACATTTGATTATTTCCAATAGATTGACAAAAGTGGATCCCATCCTCTGTTTAGTCAAATTCATTGAAACCTAAAAGAAGAGAGACATCTCTTGCTTGAGGATACACTTGGGTACACTATTCTATTTTATTTCTCTTCCTCTTATTTTGTTAGAAATTTTATAGTTTATTTATGAAATATTTATTTCAAGGTTTTTACTGTTCTTGAAAATTTTTATTTCAATTGTTAATCCTTCTCTTATTTTTTTTCCTTACTGGTTTATTTTCCCTGTTGGAGTCACTTGGGCTTATAGCATCCTGCTCGTCCAGCTAGGGCTGTAGCTTAGCAAGTAATAATAATAATAATAATAATAATAATAATAATAATAATAATAATAATAATAATAATAATAATAATAATAGCGGAGTCAGGACACCTTTAGCATCCTCATAAGGATAAGGACATAATAGGATTACTGTATTGCTGAATATGTTATAACCGGTATGCATTACCTCAGGTAAGAACTCATTGCACCCGATACCACCTGGGTAAAAGATACACATAAATTTCAATTCGCTTAGTAATTTGTCCTTTGCTATTTAATGGATTCTGAGAATATAGTTTCCCCCATAATATTACTCCTTTGAAAATCTCATTTAAGTCTCAATGCATCGAGATTTAATGTAAATCCTAGATTATTTTGTTCTTATTGATGAGACTTTGCCCAATAAATTGTATATTAAAATGCAGTTACCATGAACGATGTCATAGGCATACCTTGGGACCAAGGAATGGAGCGTCGTGTTTTCTCGTATTTTGATTCCAGTACAAAATGAAAATGACTTTGGTATACCAGACAAAGGATCCGAAAAAAAAACGGTATTTCAAAAGACACACTGAAAAATATCTAACGCATCATTTAACACCTCTCTCCTCCTCCTTCATATTCTCATTACGTTAATAATTGCAAATTCATTGATAAAGAAGATAATGATGGAAGGAATAAAAAATGAGAAAAAGTCTGGGTGATGAGGATAAGAATAAGAAGAAAGCCAGCAGGGAAATCAAGAACCAAGCAGAATGAAAAGAAAGAGAGTGAGAGGGAGTATTCCCTCTCCCCTGAGCAGCGTCCATCCACCAGATCAAAAGACATAATAAACAAATCATTGGTCCAATAAACACATAAGGTGTCCCTAAATGGAACCCGCTTGGGAAGAACGTTTGCTCGACCCAAAATGTTGATATCGACATTAGTATTATCATCATCCATCATGATTCGTGTCCTTCATCCTCACCTTTTCTGTTGTGAAACCTCACATTTGATATTATTGTTATTTTTATCAAAAGCTAAGCTACAACCCTAGTTGGAAAAACAGGTGCTATAAGCCCAGGGGCTCCAACAGGGAAAATAGCCCTGTGAGGAAAGGAAACAAGGTAAAATAAAATCTTAAGAAGAGTACCAACATTAAAATAAATATATCCTACATAAACTATAGAAAATCAACAAAACAAGAGGAAGAGGAATAAGATTGAATAGTGTGACCGAGTGTACCCTCAAGCAAGAAAACTCTAAAAAAAAAACAGTGGAAGACAAGGGTACTGATGCTATGGCAATAACCAAGATTAGAGAACAAGGGTTTGATTTTGGAGTGTCCTTCTCCTGGAGGAGCTGCTTACCATAGCTAAAGTCTCTTCTACCTTTACCAAGAGGAAAGTAGCCACTGAACAATTCCAGTGCAGTAGATAACCCCTTTGGTGATGAAGATTTGTTTGATAATCACAGTGTTGTCACCTGTATGAGGAGACATGAGAATCTGTAAGGAATAGGCCAGACTATTCGCTGTATGTGTTGGCAAAGGGAAAATGAACTATAACCAGATAAATGGATCCAATGTAGTACCGTCTGGCCAGTCAAAGGACCCCATAACTCTCTAACGGTAGTATCTCAACTTATATATATATATATATATATATATATATATATATATATATATATGTATATATATATATATATATATATATATATATATATATATATATATATATATATATATATATATACATGTATATATATCTAAATATATATATATATATATATATATATATATATATATATATATATATATATATATATATATATATATATTTATACCTATATGTATATATATATATATATATACATATATTAATAAGTATATATATATATATATATATATATATATATATATATATATATATATTTATATATATATATATATATATATATATATATATATATATATATATATATATATATATATATATATATATATATATATATAAGTATATATATATATATATATATATAGATATATATATATATATATATATATATATATATATATATATATATATATATATTTATATATTTATAATATATATATATATATAATACATATATATATATGTATATATATATATATATATATATATATATATATATATATACATATAAATATCTCTATATGTATATATATATATATATATATATATATATATATATATATATATATTTTATATATATATATATATATATATATATATATATATATATATATATATATATATATATATATATAAATATGCATATATATATATATATATTTATATATATATATATATATATATATATATATAAATATCTCTATGTGTGTATATATATATATATATATATATATATATATATATATATATATATATATATATATGTATATATATATATATATATATATATATATATATATATATATATATATATATGTATAAATAAATACATACATACATACATACATACATACGTAAATATGTACAGAGAGAGAGAGAGAGAGAGAGAGAGAGAGAGAGAGAGAGAGAGAGAGAGAGAGAGAGAGAGAGAGAGAGAGAGAGAGAGAGAGAGAGAGCTTAAATTAACCCTGGAAAAATTTACGACACTAAACCATGGAGATTTTTAGTTGAAGCAGCAAATGTTTTAAACAGAAGAATGATTCTGCTTCTTTTCTTAAAGGAAAATAACACAGACTAAAATTTTGACAAATGAAATAGAGAATAACTGGTTCTTAAATAATTTTCCCTGTATTTTATGATTATTATTACTCAATATTCTACATCACAGAGCTTACACACACTTTCTCTCTCTCTCTCTCTCTCTCTCTCTCTCTCTCTCTCTCTCTCTCTCCTCTCTCTCTCTCAATATTACTTAGTTCATGATAAGGACGCAGGTATCATAACTCTCTTTATCATTACATTATTTGCATTTCGATATAAACATGGTGAATTAGTTTGGCTTTGTTTTGTGGGAGTGACTAATCTCTTTAAAGAGGCAAAATGGTTGAAAGTATAGTGTTATAAAAGTCATCATAAATTCAGTGCAATTATGATAATAAAGTTCAAGATCTCCATTAAGGGATTTAGTTCCTAGCTCTGTTCCAGACTCATGAAACTGGAATCTAATTACAAATGAGAATTGAATATCCTTCATTTCAGGTCCACCAAAAATTTAAATTTGGTTAATGGCAACGAAGATATATTGCAGTTACTACAGCAATATTAATTCAGACTCATTCCTGCTTTTCAAGAAATTAGATTGGATCATTTTGAATTAATTCTGGTCATGATCTAGGAAAGAGGAGTGGGAGGGGCAGCGTCTTACTGTAGGCCTTCTTTTCTTTAGAAGGCCTAAAGAAAAACTAGAGCTCGGAGGCTTTAGTTATTTTCGGTCTCTTTTTAAACTCCTGGCCAAAAGGGCATAAAAGACATAACCGGGTATTTCATGTTCAATCGACACCCCACTGGTTAATAGTTAAAGGTAAGAAAAAAAGACGTTATTTCAGGTCCCTATCTGTGCGAAGGGAGAGCGAAGATACAAGCATAATATGTACACAAAATTAAATGTCGTTTTTATGTACGATCGTGTGACACACAGTTGGTACAGCCCCCTGGAGGTTGAATTGGTACCTCTTTTGACCTGGTTTAGATAATGAATCCTCTAGTCTACTTTTGGGGATCCAAAATTTATTTGTCAGATCTTAGTTACTTCCCTCTCGGTCAAGCGCAAGAAAAGTAAGCAATTCCCTTCCTTTAACTAACATATAAATATATCTAAGAAATATCTTGTGGATTCCAGTCTTTTTTTTTAAAGAAAAGAGTTTAAGAGTTGATGAAAAAATCATTAATTTTATAACTTTCATAATTTTTATTTATGATATCCAGTAATAAAAATGTTACATATTCATCATTACAAAGGACAAGTTTTTTGACGTTTAATTCCAAGCAGAAAAATCAACTTCAGGACCCATGACTGTATTGTTTTGTATCAACCACTTTTGTAAGTGGTTGATAATATACTGTTGGACATTAGTTTCCTTTAATAGATCGTAATTTATTATTCTCAAAATGAATTTTCGAAAGCACCTCTTCAGGGGCCACTGATTCCTCACACTCCTGATCAAGGAAGACTGTGATCAGGATCTTGGAGCAGATGGACAAAAGACCTTCCTATGTTGTGTATCAGGTGACCAACAAGACAGTGTTCAACATCAGTCCACATTCAACCGTTGCTTCACACTCTTATCAGTCGATAGCCTTTGCTGGTGATTTTTCAGTTTCATTGAAAGGATTTTCACTTAAATAGATTAGGCTAGACACATATCCTAGAGGGTAATACAAGAGATGACTATTTTAAAGGAATATTTAGAATCTGCCACATCTTTTATAGTTCACATTTATTTAATAAGTTCGATACTGAAATAGATGAAATAGAAACCAAATCAAGAAAATAAAACGAATTCTTTATAATTATAGCCAATAAATAAATAAAAAAGTAAAGAACATATCGTAAAGAAAACAACAAAATGATGAAATAAGAGAAAGAAATAGAAGAGCAAATCTCATGGAGGCTTTTCCTCTGTACGAGTTTTCCTTCCTTCTCTCTTCACTATCATGAGAAGCAAATGTCAACCACAAGACATCAGAGAAAAGAAAAACCAAAAGAGAAGACTAAATCATTTGCGATGATTGGGAGACACTTTCATGTTCCGACTCTGCCAAAGCTCCTTCATAGTTGACATATTATCCTTCTTAGCGATGATCCATGAGGAATGAGAGAAGAGGTAATAAGAGAAGGAAAAAGATGATCTTCTTGACCAGCAAAAAAGAAAAGAATATCACACACATGTGCAAGTCGGGGCCCTCCATTGCCTTCTAGCATATATTCATATCAGGAACTGCAATGAATATCCCCAAGTTAGGAGACATCCAGTACTATGCCTAAATGGTTCTCACGAATAATGAATGGGATATGTAGCTTAAGCCGTGACCAGGCCAACAAGTTAAAATGGAATGAACCTTTATTCAATTTAAAAACTCTGAACAAGATTTGAAAGCTATAAGGCCCAATCTTTCAGTAATAGGTAAACGGTTCAACACTGTTCAATATAGTGGTTGTTTTTTCTTTGCATATAAGTATATGTTGCTTTCTAAAGCTTCCTTTAATCTGTAATTATAATATTAAACATGCAGCAGGGATCAAATACAATAAGAGACAAGACAAGGCATGATAATACATTGATACTAAATGTAATTTTTAATTCATTGACTAAAATATCCATCCAGGTGACAACATTATTGAAGTAGGATATTCCTTTCACAAACGAGTAATTCTTTATCTCAACATATACTGTATATCAACAAATTTAAAACAATAATATGAATACAAATATAAATCCACTTATCAATACTTTTTTTATGCAGGATGAAAACCTAAAAATGTGAGATGGTCGTAATGGAACGTTTCCAGTATTCAAATTAATTTTACCTATGTAAATTTCCTCTTTTCTATCGATAGTAAAGAGGAAATCGATGCTTCAAATATTTATAATCGTATTTGATATTATATTTTTGAATCATCCTTTTAGACTTATTACTTGACATCAAAGAGGAAAGCAAACATCAAACATGCAAATAAAAAATAGTTTCCAAGCGGATGTGTAGGATATCAGGGTTACATAGAATGGGAGAGAGAGAGAGAGAGAGAGAGAGAGAGGAGAGAGAGAGAGAGAGAGAGAGAGAGAGAGAGAGAGAGAGAGAGAGAGAGAGAGAGAGTATAATATATGAAAATGTAGTAATGTCATCCAAAAGCCATAATGACGTACTTTCAAATCCGTAAAAGTCTTCTGTGTTTGAAATGCATATGGCAGTTTAAGGTTAGTTGGGGGACATTTAATCATTTTCTGACTTTCTAAACATAGCCATCCTTAAAATCAGACAGCAAAGTTATTGATGATATTCCCTTTACGTTCTTGAACAAATCTTCATTAATATTTACATTATGCTGACGGGGGATGTTTGAGGCCTTATGTAATGTTAATTTATTTTCCATTTCTGTGCAAAAGCAGAATGTTTTTGAGTCAGCTGTGGTCTCGTTATCAAACAGAATGATCATAATTGGTGGAAGACTCCAAAGATATCTGTCCATATTTTGATATATCTGCACTATGAAAATTATTAGCTATTGAATCTGAAAAGCATGAAAGCTATACTTTGTAAAAGGATGATTTCACTGTTCATTTCCAAACTATCAATTGGATGGACGCAATGATTCACTTATCAGGGATAAAAGAAAATGAAGGATATTTCTTGAAATCTAGGGAATAAAAAAAATCCAATTAAAAAATTAATACAATACAAACATAAAAATCACGATGTTTTTTCTATTTTAGAAATTCATATGTATCAGTTAGATTAAAGATGATTTTTTTTATAGAACTAAAAGCAAGATAAAGGAAAATGATCCTAACAGAATAAAGTTCTGTACTAAATCTAAAATGCATTGTTAAAATAGTGATGAGATTAGCTGAGATCGTGTTATTCTATGGCCCCATAGAAGTTGAATATGTGCCTCTTTTGACCGGGTAGATAATGAGTACTCTACTTTTGGGGCCCAGAAATTTATTTGTCAGATCTTAACGACCTTCCTCCCAGTCAGGCGCAAGGAAAGTAATCGCCTTCCTTTAATTAACATATAATAAACTTAGCGTAGATACACCCACATTTTGTTTTTTTTAAGAAAAGGTTGAGTTGATGAAAAAATGATTAATTTCCTAACTTTAATATATCTTATGATGTCCAGTAAAAACATTGTATTGATATCATTATAATTTCCTAACTTTCATCATTTTCAATGACATCCAGTAATAAAAAATGTTGTAGAGTCTTCATTATAAAGGACAAACTTTTTGTCATTTCATTTAAACAGGAAAAATCAACTTCAGGACTCGTGATTTCTAAGTGGTTGATGCAATACTGTTGGTCAGTAGTTTCATCTAATAGATCGTAAATTGATATTATGTGAAGGAATTTCCTCACACTCCTGATCAAGGAAGGCTGTGATCAGGATCTAGGAGCAGATGGACAAAAGACCTGCCTTTACTGTGTATAAGGTGATCAACAAGACAGTGTTCAACATCAGTCCAAATTTAACCTTTGCCCCACACTATTATTAGTCTATAACCTTTCCTGATTATTCTTTATTTGATTAAAAGGATCTTCCCTTAAACAGATTAGGTTAGACACTTGTCAAGGAGGGTAATGAAAGATATGATCTTTGTAAAAGAATATTTAGAATCTGCCACTTCTTATATAGTTCACATTTATTTGATAAGTTCGAAACTGAAATAGATAAAATAGAAAATCATTGAGATAATAAAACAACTTCTTCATAATAGTCACCAATATAGAAATAAAAAAGTAAACAACATATCATAAAGAAAACACCAAAAAGATGAAATAAGAGAAAGGGACGAGAAGAGTAAATGGCATGGAGTCTTTTCCTCTGCACGAGTCTTCCTTCCTTCTCTCTTCACTATCGTGAGAAGCAAATGTTAACCACAAGACATCAGAGAAAAGAAGACTAGAAACCAAGTCTGAATCATTTTTGATTATCGGGGAGACCCTTTTTTTATGTTCCGGCTCTGCCAAAGTTCATTCAATCTTGACATATTATCCTACTTAGCGATGATCCCTCGGGACTCAGAGAGATAATGAGCGAAGGAAACAGATGATCTTCTTGACCTCTAGAAAAGAGGAGAATGTCACCCACGTGTAAGTCGGGTAATCCATTGTCTCCCAGGGTAAATCCAGCTCAGAAAATGCAATAAATCTCCCAAGGAGGAGACATCCACGACTGTGCATAAAGGGTCCTCTTGGATAATGGAATAGGCAACAATATAAGCCCTGACCAGACTTGACCAAATCGCAAATAGCAGAACAAGATCTGAGAACAAGAAGGACACATCTTTCTGTAATGAGAAAACGGTTCTTCAAGATATTTTCCTTGCATGTATTTAAAAGTTGCTTTCTATAGCTTCTTCTAACCAATAGTTATGATATTACTTATACGGATTGAATATTATAAGAGAAAAATCAAAGCATAATAGTGTATTGATACTGAATGTACTTTTCAACTCAATAACTAAAATTTCCATTCAAGTTACGACACTATTAAAGTAGGATATTCTTTTCACAAATGAGTCCAGTTTTTCTTTTTTTAATAAAACAATATTTGTAATGTACCAACGGATTGATGACAATAACATGAATACAAATATTATTTCATATATCAAAACCTGTTGCTTTTATGTAGGATAAAACTATGAGAATAAGAGATGGTCGTAATGGAACGTGTCCAATATTCATATAAATTTTACCTGTGTAAATTTCATCTTTTCTATCGATAGTATAGAGGAAAGGATGAATCGAAAATTCAACATCAAATACTAAGGTAAACACTTGAAGCATCGATTAAATGTTTACCTCCGTATTTGATATTCAATTTTCGATTCATACTTTTAGAGTTAAGACTTGACATTAAAGAAGAAAGCAAACATCAAACACACGCAAAACTGGAAAAGAGTTTCTAAGCTGAAGTGTAGGTTATTCAGTACAGAGAGAGAGAGAGAGAGAGAGAGAGAGAGAGAGAGAGAGAGAGGAAGTTGTCTTTTAAAAGATATAATACTTTAAACGCTTTCACTCTCTCTCTCTCTCTCTCTCTCTCTCTCTCTCTCTCTCTCTGAGAGAGAGAAAAGTTATCTTTTAGAAGACATAATAACCTACTTTAAAAGCTTTCTCTCTCTCTCTCTCTCTCTCTCTCTCTCTCTCTCTCATTCCATGTAGCTTCGATAACATATACTTATACTTCCACTGTATTTGAAATGGATATGATAGCTTTACATTGGTTGGAGACATTTGATAAATATTCTAATATTTGGAAAATCTCCATCTTTAAGATTAGGCAACAAATATCTTGACAAAAATCCCTTTAAGGTTCTTGAACAAATCTTGATTTATATTAAACGTTATGCTGACGTCAGATGGTTGGCGCCTTATACCATGTTAACTGATTTTCCATCGATGTCTGAAGAAGCAGAATGTTTGGGAGTCAACTACTGAATATGGTTTCAGTTAAGTGTCAAACAGATTGATCATGAGTGGTGGACGACTCCACAAAGATATCCGTCAATATTTTATCATATTTCCGTGCTCACGGAATAATAATAATAATAATATTAATAATAATAATAATAATAATAATAATAATAATAATAAAGAAAATGATAATAATAATAATAATAATAATAATAATAATAATAATAATAATAAAGAAAATGATAATAATAATAATAATAATAATAATAATAATAATAATAATAATAATAATAATAATAATAATAATAACATTATTATTATTATTATTATTATTATAATTATTATTATTATTATTATTATTATTATTATTATTATTATTATTATTATTATTATTATTATTATGCAGACTGTGTGGAATCTAATTCAGGAATCACATTAATATTAATTGTGTGTAAAAGATGAAATGAGATTTAATACGTTCAATGTAACTGAATTAATCCAGGACCATAATCTTTAATGGGGGGAAGATTATCAAATATTTTAAGAGAAGCTCTTGAAATGAAGGGAGATGTGCTTCTATCAACCGATTCATGAACACATCCTTACAGAAAATGTTTCAGTGCACAGAATGAAATAAATAGAATAATTATTGCATTACCGTTAAAGTTTAGTTAACAAACGAAGAAAAATACAGCTAAAGATAATGATACATTAATATAAAATTATATGATATAGGAAATTTCACTTTAAAACTGGAGTTTATATATATTAAAAATAAACACCATTCTTAATATAAAAAAAGAACCTTAAATATTTGAAGTTTTAAAAACGGCTGACAAGTATTTATTTGGTGTGCAACCTAAATATGTCAGTCATGGGCGAACTGGGTGAGAGAGAATATTACTTGCTTGCAATACGTCCTTTGTTGCAGGTTCACTAGACCGATAAAGGTTATGGCTTAGCAACTGCAATGGCTTTCAACATTTTGCAGAGCAATATACTCCGAGTGATCCTGCTGTGCACCTGTACGGGAATTCCAAAGGGAGGCACGTGTCATTGGTCGCATGTCCAGGAATTTAGACATTTTATTTGCACGTAAACCGGTTTGTAGGCCTCCTTTTTATGCATGATTAGTGACAGATGGATAGATGGGTGAATCGATTTCCTTAAAAATTAATTCATTTTGTGGAATTAAAGAGAGAGAGAGAGAGAGAGAGAGAGAGAGAGAGAGAGAGAGAGAGAGAAGTTTTTCGTCATAGGGTGAATTACAAGAACTCTCTTCTGCAACCCTGAATAAAACACAAAACTCAGAAAATGAAAAAAGTTTAAGTATATTTCACCTCCTAAAAAACAAAACTTTCTTTGGTACCTCGAACATAAAACATTGGACCCAAAGGACTCTGAGTGAACATCCTATGCAGAATGAATCCTTTGGTGGTTGATCTCATCTGAGTTATTCCTTGAAGCTTTTGGAGCCGGACTTTCAAGAGTGATCATGAAGGAGTTGAACAGACAAATCGTCTCATAAAACTGGGATATTTCAAGAAGAAAAAACACAGATTTAAACATTTTAAAACTTCGAGAGAATTCAGAGTTTTCGTTCTCGTTTTATCTGGAAAGAGAACATTATATTCAAGTACCAGATAGACTGTAAATCTTGAGAGAGGAAGGGACAGAAAGACAGACAGTCAGACAGTGAGAGTGAGAAAAGGAACAAAAGAGGAATTTGATGTGAAAATATACTGGACTCTTATAAAATATGTCATGATCAAATTAATCAATCAACGCAATTAGAGAGAGATGGATATATCCCTGAAGACAATCATGCACGCACTCAATATCTGGTGCAAGCAGCAATCTGGCCCACCTTGCCCAATTTTAGAAACAGGAACACTTCAGATAAATTGCTGGTCAGTGCATGGATGGGTGACGACTAATACCTGAATAATGGAAAAGGCAATGTATCATAATTAGGTCTGAGAGTCAACACAGCAAGAGGCCACTTCATTCCTTCAAGCAGAAGGAATGAGCTCTGACCCCGCCAGAGGGGAGAGAACCACTGCCGATGTAACAGGGAAATCCCCAGACTACAGTAATTGAAGAAAACACAAGATCAGATAAAATAATAATGAATTTCATTCTGAATGAAAGACGGGTTCAGAATATCAAAAGGGGTGCGAGATTAACAAAGTTTACTTTGTATCTTCCTTTTCTTTCATTTATCAAAATAATTCCAAATCATATGAATATGTTTCGATGTTTAATTAGTTTTCTTGATCTAGAGATGACGCTCATAATGAGTTTTTTTTTTTTATTTTTTTTTTTTGCATCACCTTCTCTCTTTCATTCAATGAAAATAGGTAAGATATATACAATATTTCTTCTTCATTTCCACTTATGTTATATCCCCACATTTCTCCTTACTTTACAACATCTTGTAAGTAAGCTTTAAAAGGTTAATAGATTAGATTTCCATTAACTCTACTTGTATGTGATACATTAACGAATGGAATCCTAATCTATGGGGAAATGAATCTCTAATTCGGTGACATTTAAGAGAAAAATACTTTTATTGAGAACTGGTATCATCTTTACATACAGCATATATAAAATGGCATAGGTATTCTTAGTAGATTTTATTGTGAAGAAAGAGAATTAATTACTCAAATAGATAATAAGCTCATTTCAATTTCAATTGCTTCACCATCAAAATATCATAGTCAGGTTTTTATTCAATGCTTACGAAATTGCTTCCAATATTTTACAGATTTTTGTTTATCACCTTTGATTAAAAATAAAAGAATATCATTCTTATAGATTTCTTTATATGATTTTTTACGTCTCTCTCTCTCTCTCTCTCTCTCTCTCTCTCTCTCATCTGTGAAGTCACTCCAAAGGAAAGATCAGATCAATCACAAAATTTTCCACTTGGGAACGGATTTTATTAATCTTTGGCAATAGAGTTACATAAAAATTTCTCTGTAACAGGAAACGGTAAAGAAAGCAGAAGGTTAAGTTAAAACGTATAGGAAATTGAAGAATAATTAGCAATATCCAAAGACAGACAGACACACAGACAGACAGACAGTGGAGATAAAGGAACCCGTCCTAATTCGTGGTTCCACAAAGTCCTTCTGTTCTTATCAGCGACACATCCAACCTCACATCATTACATCACACAATTCGAATCATGTGATTCACTTCAGACTATTTGCAAACTCTAATGAATCTGATTAAGAAATGTGATAAACATCAATTGTATCTAGAAGTTAAAATGGTGTTTAGTAGGTTTCAAGTAGTTGAATTAATAAAAGAAAAAGAAACAAATAACTTGCAATCTTACGTTACCCTCCACTCAATGTAGGCCTAATTATTATTATTATTATTATTATTATTATTATTATTATTATTATTATTATTATTATTATTATTATCTGTTTCGTCTACTGCTTCGTATACCCCTGGTCTCCCCCTCCTCTCTCTCTCTCTCTCTCTCTCTCTCTCTCTCTCTCTCTCTCTTTCACACACATGGGGTCTATTGCAAATTTCTTTGCATTTTGCTAAATGCATTAATCAACCCGCTAGATGTTAAGAAAAACACAACATCTTGATTCGAAAAAATCTTGAATTTCGTTATGGTGGGCGAAATCTTTATTTTCTTCTTAGGGGAAGAAAGGCTTCTGTTTCCAGAAAGAAAATACACTTCAAAACATACTCTCTCTCTCTCTCTCTCTCTCTCTCTCTCTCTCTCTCTCGCTCCTTCTTTCCTTATTATCTTGATAGAGAGAGAGAGAGAGAGAGAGAGAGAGAGAGAGAGAGAGAGAAGGTTACCAAAAAAAAAGTAGAAAATACCGTTACATTTGTAGTGAACATTTTGGAAAATTTCGAGGCTGACCAACGAGAGGAAAATAGTTTAGTTTCCCGAAACAGTCGAAAATAAAGAAAACGAACAAATATGTTGATATATATATATATATATATATAAAAGTAAAAATTTATTTGGTCTTTAAAATGTCTGTAACACTTCGATATTAATCATGTTTATTATTAGTGCTGGAGTTGATTGCTGTGTTTGATCAACTATTGCCATCCACCGATGCATGTACAAACTGACATGCAAATGGATCCCATGTTTTCAGTGCGGATTGGCCGAGTCGGATAATAAAACTGTCATTTCGAAAGTCTTCTGAAGAAGCAAAATACTTTTATATATGATTTCTCTTTTGTAATTGCTACATTAAAAGTACAACTAACATTTGTTTTATAAAACTTCACATCAAGATGGTCCGGAAATATATACAGTAAAGGTTTAAACGCTACTCATGAATGGCAGAGGCAAGGGACAGTGACATTGCCCTATCAAGCAGGACAATGCCCTAGAGTATGACCATATATACATACATATGATCAGCGCCCAAGCCCCTTCTCCACCCAACCTATCACTATGGAGAGCCAGGCAATGGCTGCTGGTGAGTCAGCAGATGAACTATACTCTTCCCCAAACATCCCATCCCTAGCTCACAAGGATGGTGAGGTTGCAGCGCCCAAAAGAAACTAATAAGTTTGAGCGGGACTCGAACCCCAGTCTGGCGTTCAGCAGTCAGGGACGTTACCACATCGGCCACCACAACCCTATTTGTTTTTCCATACTATAAAGAAAACATTTGACTAAAGAAATGGCAATTTGATACCAGAAATGATTTATCGATACAATTTTCATGAAATTTTCATTTGATGAATTTCCTGTAAAGTAAAGATCTATGTCACTATCCTCTATCGTATCAGTTTCATCACTATAATAACTCTGCAATGAAAGTATTACAGTTATTGAATAAACAGCAATTCACAAACAATGACTCTCTCTCTCTCTCTCTCTCTCTCTCTCTCTCTCTCTCTCCTGACCGCTGACATAGACTTGGTTGAGTAACACAAACACACTCACTCCCTCAACACAAACATTCGTTAACGGTGATACAAAAACAGACTAAGCTTTGTTTGTTTACCAATGCCACCTTCGGAAACTCTCAGTTGGCCTCTTCGCTAAATCGATTTACATTTGATTTTGCGAAGTACAAGAAAAAGAATAGTTCCCAATATTCTTTCTTGAGAGAGAGAGAGAGAGAGAGAGAGAGAGAGAGAGAGAGAAGGTGGCGGGCGGGTAATATGAATGATGACAGCATATTTTAACCCACATGTCACTCTTATCCGGAGACCTCTAAAGACGTGATGAAAAGCAAGATGACTTATTTACTTCTCTCTGGGCATCATATTAACAAAGGAGTATTTCGTCCTTACAATAACTTCCACATCTAAATATTCATATATATATATATATATATATATGTGTGTGTGTGTGTGTATGTGTGTGTATATATATATATATATATGTGTGTGTGTATATATATCTATATATATATATATATATATATATGTATATATATATATATATATATTATATTTATAAATATATCCATTTATATACTTGTTTGTTTTTTTGAGAAGTCTTTGCAGAAAAGTACAAATTCAAAATGATTATAAAAGATAATTTTTGCTTTGAAAGAATATATGAAATTTAAAGGTGAATAAAGAAACAGTCAGTGAGTCTCTTAGTTTGGTCCAACAAGAAAAGGAGAAAAAGAATATTTCGTTGTTCTAAAATGTTTGATGAAAACACACAACTCTTATTAATCTCAAGGTCTAGTGGCCATGACACTCAATCCTCCACGAAGAGAGACTGAGCTCGATTCCAGGATGAAGGAAGGGGGATTTTGTATTTCTTATACTTCATTATAATTCATCCTTCACTAATTTTAGTGACATATCTAATTATTATCAATTCATGAATTGCCTCTACGAATTAGTATTTGGCAGATGTATAGTCGGCATCTAGCTTAGACGTATGATAATTAGACATAGAAATGCTTCGTAAATGAGAGATTTTGAATAGTAATGGATTCTCTCTCTCTCTCTCTCTCTCTCTCTCTCTCTCTCTCTCTCTCTTAATAATTAAATAAGATAAAGATGCGAAACAATTTATAATCTATAAATCAATTATTCTGTTTGACCAATTATCGAAGACGAACTGCCGTGTGAGTTCGGTAAAAATATTCAAAGCTTAAAACATTCCGTTAATTATTATCCCTTAATTCAACTAATGTTAATGACTTCATTATGCTAATGACTATTGTCATTCACAAATATTATTCTAATTAGGGAAACAAAGTAGTTTTGTTTTACTCAAATTCTCTCAATCGTTCTAATGGACAAGCGTCAGCATAGGCAGGGAGGGGCGGGCGAGGTTAACATGAATATGGGCACTTCATCAACCTCAGCGTTGTTTTGACCATATTGATATTGACGTCATAGCCAAACCTCCTCCCCCTCCACCCCCCCCCCCCCCTCCCCCAGCATCTACCCTGTCCACATCACAAGGACACCGTTACCATTTCACAGTCGTAGATTACAAAGTATGATAATTTAGTTGTATTGCTTATTCAAATTTT
>NC_090749.1:26557529-26565029 GCF_036898095.1 Palaemon carinicauda | reverse complement strand
GATATTTGCATGAAGACCACGAATATTGCAATACAGAAGACGACATTGACGAAATCTAGGACGTACTGGTCCCGGATTTCGCTCAATGTCTCCAGACAGCATAAGAATTAATAGAAATAAAAAAGAGACATCATACTTAAAAACTAGATTAACAAGAATTATAACAAAAAACAATATGTACAGAATTATAAACAAAGTGATTGATGATACCCATAGACTATAGTAAAAAGTCGGAAAAACTGGTCAACATGGAGGAGCCGATACACCCATACAAGGCTAAATACCCTCCAGGATAGCCACTTCAACTGAAGGGAGGACAGTAAGGATGGTTTTGGAAAGAAAAAGAATCAGAAAAAGGAAAAGACAACCTCTTGATAAACCACCAGGCATCCATGGCCCTTCTATTAAGCCTGCCCAACACACCATTTCAAAAAAACAAGAGGAAGAAAAAAAATAAGATAGAATAGTGTGCCTGAGTGTACCCTCAAGCAAGAGAACTCCAACCCAAGACAGTGGAAGACCATGGTACAGAGGCTATGGCACTACCTAAGACTAGAGAACAGTGGTTTAATATTGGAGTGTCCTTCTCCTAGAAGAGCTGCTTACCACAGCTAAAGAGTCTCTTCTACCTTACCAAGAGGAAAGTAAACTGAACAAATTGCAGTACAGTAATTAACCCCTTGGGTGAAGAAGTGTTAAGTATCTCATTGTTGTCAGGTGTATGAGGAAAGACGAGAATAT
The DNA here is from genome assembly GCF_036898095.1 of Palaemon carinicauda. Lineage (NCBI taxonomy): Eukaryota > Metazoa > Arthropoda > Malacostraca > Decapoda > Palaemonidae > Palaemon > Palaemon carinicauda. The sequence continues at coordinate 26,564,288 of NC_090749.1, read as the reverse complement.
GTAAAGAATAGGCCAAACTATTCTGTGTAAGTGTAGGCAAAGAAAAAATAAGCCGTGACCAGAGAGAGGGATCCAATGCATTACTGTCTGGCCAGCCAAAGGATCCAATACCTCTCTAGTGGTAGTATCTCAACGGGCGGCTGGTGCCCTGGCCAACCTACTACCTACAGTATATATTTATGTATATATATAATTATATATATATGTAAATATATATATGTATATATACACTATATATATATTTATATATTGTGAAGTCCTGTGCGAGGGAGTTCTACCCTCCAAAGGACAACTTAACAGTCATAATTCTTTTAGTTTGTTTTTCTTGGTAAAAAAGCTTTGCTCTCATGGATTTCCTCGTCTATGTAACTTAAGAACAAGCCTCAACTAACAAAGGAGGTCTGGACTGCGTTACATAGACCTCCTTGGCCATTAACTTGTCAAGGCGCTTAATTCTCACCTCTTCCCAGGTCAACCACAAGAGATACGCCAGATGTGAGAATAAAGGTTCTCATAGACCGGGGCATCGAAGTCCACAAAGAAGAAGACCCCTGGTCATGATTGGCCAACACGCGGAAAAATAAGGAGGGGTCACAAGATGTCATTGGCCCTCAAAAGATGAAGACCGCCCCTGGAAGTCAAGATTACCCAATCAAGAGAAAAAGGGGATGGCCCAAAAAAATCTTCACTGCGGAGCCTAAGGCTGTGAGGGGAGAAGAAGGCAGTTCCAGTCCGGAGGCCATAGAAACAAGAAGTCCCAGGAGCCAGCCAGTGCCTGAGTCCCCCAGGAAAGGCTCTCCCCCTGAAACCTCCAAGAGGCTCGAACTCCGCCTGAGTTGAGGGCTTCACACTCCTCAGGGCGAAGAAAGGAACCACCTGCGTTGACGTCCCAAAGAACACCTGCTGTGCCGAAGTTTTTGCGAAGATAAGTACTGACACCTGTGCGAGGGAGAATTAATAAGTGCCAAAAGTTGAAAAAGGTTGCATTGATGGGAATTCCAAGGGAGTGAAGCTGGGGATAATTGTGGGAATAGTTTCTCGTAATAATGTGACACCCTATTCGCATCCAACATCATTTTGTTTTTCTTGTTTTATGTTACAAGTTTTCTTATGTTCAAGTAACAACAGTTTCTTTTTTTTTGTATAAAAATTGAAGTGCGAAGTGAGGGTTTTTCTTTTGTTGTCGGGGGCACATAGACAGATTGCCAACATTATTTTATTTTGTTTACGTGATCACCCGTGCACTTTCTTTACCATAATTATTCATTTGACATTTATGTTCTGCAGTTTATTTTACTGAGTGATTTCGGAAAATAGAAATTAAGTGATACCTTCTTTCTTTTATTGTTATTTGTGCATCTGAATGTATTTGGATTGCTAGAGAGAATTAAGCTTAGTTTTGTCTTTTCGTTTTTTTACTGTAATCATTTCTTGATTTATTAACCATAAACTCGAAAACACATTTTGCTTTATTTGTCAATTGTAAGTTATCTCCTTAAGAGGTTCACGGTCATTTTCTTTTTTTTTGTTTGACTTAAATTAAACTATTGTATTTCGATTATTACAACAGAGTTCTTTTGTCCGTGAGTTAGACTAAGGTTGAAACCAAATTGTTCCTACACAAATTAAAACTATTCCAACGAGGTGCAGCTCCAAAATAAATAAATGACCTCGGGTGTTTTTGAACCGTTAATAATATTAACAGGTTCAGTCATATAAAAGAAATTTGAGTGTCAATTAGTCGCTCTGGATTGACACGAAGTCACTGTGTCAAGTGAAGAGTCCGATTGATGCTTTCTTTAAAGATCGTAATCTGCACAATTACGTCACATCTTTAAAGTGGGGGCCTGTGTCCGGGATATATTTTTTTTTTACTTAACTTTTGTTCATTTTCTTTTATGTTGGAATAGAGTTTGTTTAACTTTTGTAATTGCTCCGGAAACAGTTTTTGTTTCGAAGTTTCTTCGGTTGGTCGGAAATTTGATTTCGAAATCAGTGTGGTGATCTTTGATCTCGGTTGTTATGCAACCTGATTTGTTGTGTTCTGTTGATTTCATAGTGTAAAATTGGCTGACCAGAAGTCTTGATTTTTTTTTTTCTCTTCTTTCTCTATTTTTTTTTATCAAGCAGCAGTAAGTACATTCAAGGTTCAAGGTTCAAGGTTCAAGGTTCAAGGTTCTATCGTTTCAGTCATGGGAGACGAAAATTCAGATAGAGTTTCTAGGTTCCTAGAGGAACCGAATGACTTTTTGTTAAGGCAACTCTTCCCAGCAGAGCTAATTGAAGTGAGCTCACGTGCAGATTATATCCAAGATGCAGGTAGAAAACAACAGATTCTAGAGGTGTTAGAGAGAGAATTTAATAGGCGTCAGGAAGAGCGTGAGTTGGAGATAGCAATTGAAGATAGGGACGAAGATCACTCCATAACTCGAGAACACTCTGTTATGGGAGGAGCAGCAGCAGTGCCAATGTTACCATCAGCCATGTCATCAAACCAGACTGCCTACCGAACTTCAAGTCCAGCTGAAGTTGAATCTCATGAAGTAGTTCAGAGGTCAGAAGAGTCGTTGAGTACGAGAATGAAATTTAAAGCAGCTGAGCTCGAAATTGACTCACTGTGAGCTCAGTTGAGGAGACAAGGTCAGGATTCAAGACCCCCAAAGGCACAACCCATGGGAGGATTTTCAGAAAAAGATATGGCGGGACTCCTTCCATCCTATGATGAAAAGAATCCTGAAGGCTTCTTCCTGTCGTTTGAGAGAGTACTGAAAAGTCACCAGATCCCAGAGGACGCCTGGGCTCGCCTGTTGCCCATAAAGTTAACCGGGAAAGCAGTGGATGCGTACAATGCGGTATCCGACCCTGTTGCGCACGATTATCGCCGGGTAAAGGCCTGGATCTTGAAAGTTTTCGAACTTGTGCCTGAGGCTTATCGCCAGAAGTTCAGGAACTTGAGGAAAGGATCAGAAAACTATGCAGAATATTGGAGACAAATGAAGATTAGCCGTGACAGGTGGGTGGAGGCCTCTCTTGGAAATAACAAGACTTTCGACAGGATAATGGAGCTCATGGATTAGAACAGTTTCTGCTAATGTTGCCACCAGCCACTCGGCAATATATCGAAGATCGACATATCACTGACCCGGATGAGGCTTCTATACTGGCAGATGAGTATACACTGAGGGAAAAGATCAGGGGCTCTTCTGGCTCAAGATGGTGCCCTCCTTCATTTCAGCCAAACCAGCCTTCCAGGCCATTTCGGGGTAATTGGAGCCCCAGGGGGCCGGCACCATCGTATCCTCCATCAGAGAAAGGAGTAGGCGGAAACCCTACACATGGCAGTGCTAAAAACACTGGAAGTAAGAACAATGGAGCCTACCCTTCGGCTCCCCAAGTAAGACAGTGTTCCTATTGTCACAAACTCGGACATGACGTTAGCTGCTGCTGGCTCAAAGGAAATTATGGACCAGGGGGAAAGAAGTTCTCTAATCAAAATCACAAGAGGGACGACCAAGCACTTAATGTTAATGAGGTTATGAGAAGACAGACATCATGCCAAGGGATGATGAAGAAGAGAGACATGGCCATAAGGCAAGGACAGGAAGCCTTCATTCATGCAGGATCTGTGTCTCTGCAGGACCAAGGTACCAAGCCTGTACAGATAAGGATTATGCGTGATACTGGAGCTGAGCAGACTGTCTTGCACAGAGCAGTCTTACCCTTCGATGAATCGTCCACCTTGGGAGAAAGTGTCATGGTTCGCTACATTAAGGGAAGAGAGGAATTGCCCTTATATGCAGTGACTTTAAGCTCTTCTTTTATTTCCGGTACATTTCCAGTTGCTTTGGTGGATGAGGAACCCATGCAAGGGGTACAGTTATTGTTAGGAAATGACATAGCTGGACAACGATGTTGCACAGCATCATGTCAAATTCATGCTGACAAGAATGAAGGGGAGGTGAAGATTGAACAAAATGAATATCCAGCATGTGCTATTACCCGTGCTAGTACCACTCAACAGAAAAAGGACAGAGATAATGTTCCTACCGGAGCGCTTGTGGGTACTTTTCCCCAAATGCTCAGGGGAGTGGTGCAGCCTGGTTTATTATGTTCAGAATACTCGAGGGAGTCGCTCATTGAGGCTCAGAAACAAGACTCAGAACTTGCAAGGATAAGGGATGAAGCTGGATCCCTGAGCGAACTCGAGGCTGAACCCTCTGGTTACTATTTAAAGGATGATGTCCTAATGCACAAATGGCGGCCTAAGAAAGTGCCTGCTGATGCTGAATGGACCATTCTATATCAGGTGGTAGTGCCACCACAGTATCGAGAGGAGATTTTAAGGTTGGCTCATGAACAACCAATGGGAGGACATTTAGGAGTACGCAAAACGTGTGAGGAAATTTCCCGGGAATTTTATTGGCCAAATTTGAACAGAGGAGTTGCAGAATATTGCCGTAGTTGTCACTCGTGCCAAGTGATAGGTAAAAAGGATCCAAATCATCGAAAGGCACCATTGCCACCCATCCCCGTGGTGGAAGAACCCTTCTCCAAGATCATCATGGATATTGTCGGACCTCTGCCAAAGACAAAGAAGGGAAACACCCATTTGTTGACGCTAATGTGTGCGTCGACGCGCTTCCCTGAAGCGTACCCGTTGCGGACAGCGACGAGTCCCAATGTGTCGCGGGCTCTGGTACAGTTCGTGACCACATTCGGGTTACCAAAGGTTATTCAAACTGACAGAGGTAGTGTCTTCATGTCGAAAATCTTTGAAGGCACCCTTAAGGAGTTAGGAGTGCAGCACATAATGTCCTCTGCTTATCACCCACAGTCTCAAGGTGCTTTGGAAAGGTTTCATGGCACGCTCAAAAATGCATTACGTGCATACTGTGAAGACCAGAAAACACGAGATTGGGACACAGGCGTGCCGTTCTTGTTGTTTGCTATCCGAGATTCATGGCAAGAATCTCTGGGGTTTTCCCCCTTCCAGCTGGTCTTTGGACATCAAGTGCGTGGACCTCTCAAACTTTTGAGGGAGATATGGACCCATGAGGAACAAAGTACTAATGTGCTAGACTATGTGGTGAAGTTCCGACAACGCTTGCACGAGGTCTGCCAATTGGCTCATGAAGAAATGAAGAAGTCTCAAGAAAAAATGAAAGCCTGGTATGACCAAGCAAACAGGACAGAAGCACGACAATTCCAAGTGGGAGATGATGTGCTCATCTTTCTACCTGTGCCTGGTAGTCCCTTAGCGGCCAAGTACCAGGGGCCATATAAGGTCGTGAAGAAGCTCAGCGAATTGGATTATGTGGTAGGGACACCGGACCGAAGAAAGGAACACCAGGTGTGTCACGTCAACATGATGAAACCCTATGTTGTTCGGAATACCAGTGGTAATGCCACTGCCCAAAACCCATCACCAGTCACTGTGCCTGTTCATGTATCAGTAATAAGGAGACAGGTACAGCAAACAGAAGAGGAGGAAGACCAGAACCCTCAAGGTGAAGAAGAGGAGGAAGAACAGGATACTTCTGGGGAAGAAGAGGAAAAAACCAGTTTCAAGGGCATGCCACTCGAAGCCCGACTTAAGAATTCGGAGGTTCTCAGAGACTTCAAGACCAAGGTCTCTCACCTAGCTCCCCAGCAGCAAGAGGATGTCCAAGCTTTAGTGGAAGAGTACGCAGTGCTGTTTCCTGATGTTCCCAGCCGGACAAATGTAATGGAGCATGATGTGGACGTGGGAGATGCACGCCCAGTCCGTCAACACGCGTACAGAGTATCACCAAAGAAGAGAGAACTGCTTGGGAAAGAAATTGATTACATGCTCGAGCATGGGATTATTAGGAAGAGTTCCTCACAGTGGAGTTCACCGTGTGTGTTAGTGGAAAAGCCTGATGGTGGAGTCAGATTCTGTACTGACTATAGGAAGGTGAACAACGTCACAAAGCCAGATTCTTTTCCCTTGCCACGTATTGATGACTGCGTGGATACCATCGGGAATGCTAGATATATCACCAAGTGTGATTTGTTGAAGGGATATTGGTGTGTTCCGCTCACTGAGAGAGCCAAAAGGGTTTCAGCTTTTGTAACACCTCAAGGATTATTTGAATATAATGTGATGCCCTTTGGGATGAGAAATGCTCCTGCGACATTCCAGCGGATGATCAACAGTCTGGTATAGGACATAGAAGGTGTTGTCGCATATATGGATGACATTGTTATCTACAGTGACTCTTGGAAAGAACACCTGAAGAGACTAAAAGCCCTTTTCCAGAGTTTAGCAGAGGCCAACTTGACAATCAACCTCTCCAAGTGTGACTTTGGACAGGCGACAGTCACCTACTTGGGTCATATAGTAGGTCGAGGATCTGTTCGCCCAGTACAGGCAAAGGTTGAGAGCATTCAGCAATTTCCAGTCCCGCAAAGCCGCCGAGCATTGCGTCGGTTCTTGGGAATGACAGGCTATTACAGAAAGTTCTGTGAGAATTACTCTACCATTGCTTTGCCTCTCACTAATCTTCTCAAGAAGAATAACAAGTATGTTTGGTCTAACCATTGTCAAGACGCATTTGACTCCCTGAAGAGGTTGCTAAGTCTATCACCGGTGCTGAAAGCACCAGATTTTGACAGAGAATTTGAAGTAACAGTAGATGCCAGTGATCATGGGGCTGGTGCAGTCTTATTGCAGGAAGATGATCAAAACATGAAACACCCTGTGGCATACTTCTCTAAGAAATTTAACCGGCATGAAAA
>NC_090749.1:26535029-26547529 GCF_036898095.1 Palaemon carinicauda | reverse complement strand
CGGAGGTCGATAATATAAAAAAGAGTAGCATAACCTTCAGTTTAGAAAGATCTTTGTCAGGAGATAAAATGGAAAGAGAGAGATAAGGATTGTGAAGAAATGACTATAAACATCGACAAAAGACAACTAGGCTTCAATCTCAGGTCTTTTGAAAAAGTCTGAGACATGAAGACTCCAGATTTCATAAGACTTTTACTTGCTGATATAGATGAAACACCTTAAGATTTGGAATGATGTGAAATTCTGTTGCATCAATAAGAGTCATGTTACAGATAATAGACCTTAAAAGTTTAAAGATTTAAAGGCCGCTCATGAATGACAAAGGCAAGGGACAGTGACATTGCTCTAACAAGCCCTCTCTCTCTCTCTCTCTCTCTCTCTCTCTCTCTCTCTCTCTCTCTCTCTCTCTCTCTCAACTCAAAGGTTCAGTTAACCACAAGAAACTGTTCTCCTCCTTGGGACGTACATCTTAAAAACCCTAGATATCCTCTTACGGATCTTCAGAGACTATGTATTGGATATCACATTTAGATTATAATTGTGCAATAAGAATAATGTGGCCGAAATTTAACCCCATAATTATGTTGAATAACATATGATTGATGAAAGAATTTGCTGTAATCGAAATAATCTTAGAAATTGTAATTAACTGTTATAATCATGCAAAGGCCACCTGAAGAAGTCTCCATCTTCAGATTAACAAGATAAATTGTACACAAAATTGCTTTATTGTAGGCCCCGATAACAGAATTTTTTTTTTAAAAGCTTAAGAATTGCATATAACGTATACTGCATGGTAAGAGATATTGGATTTAGTCCAAAAGAAAAAGATAATAATTTCCCATCCAGACAAAATAACTTAGAACCGAATAATCCTCAACGAATCTCTGAAGAGCAATTGGCCGTTAAATACTGTGTAATTGATATGTTGAGTCTGAAAGGAATTCTAGTCAAGTAAGTTAGAGGTGGCGTTGGATTTTTATATCTTTTGTTAACTGAAAGCTTTTCTTTATTGCATTCCAAATGAGCTTTTTTCAGGATATCAAAACCCAGTGTGCCTTTGAAGCAAAGAATATTGGTTTTTTCGATGACCTTTGTTTCTCTCTTTACTAGTTATTGAAAAGATAATCAGGATCTGAATAAGGAGAGAACCACATGATTGCAGCCCGAGAATAGTTGATTTATTTTCTAATATTTCCAAAAATTCGACAAAAAGTTTCATCATAAATTGTTGAACGATGATGAAGTTGTCTCTCTGCTCTAATAACTATAATTGTTATAAGTATGAAAGTATGAAAAATAAACTTATTTATATTTTCACTTTAGAAATCTGGTCATTTTCACATTGTTTCATTCTTTCCTTTATCAATCATCAACTGCAATCGTGCAAAGTGTGTACTCTTATAGAATGACGTTTGACAATCGTTGTGATTCATTACCGCTGACACTAGATTCCTAAGGTCTGCGCATGATCATACTCATCTAAAGAAGCCGCTTGAAATTTCTCACACGATATTTGTACTACTTTTCAGAAAATGACAGAATCTCATCCACTTACAATTTATTAGCGATTTATGAAATATTATCAAATATTCCGAATAATGGGTAAAAAAGTTACAATTTATAACCAATTACAAATTGACCAGTTTTATTGATGTTCGCTTTTCAATATTTTCTTCTGGGTATCTAAAATATTATTGATAAACAAAGGTTATTTTTCAACATGTAACGATCTATTTCATCCTAAGTGAATACAAATCTTATTTGGCCCTTTTTGGACAGCTTGATTAAAGTAATCTGTTTTGTGTTTATTGAATCAACCACTGAAAAGAAGAAAATTTGAATATGCTGACATGTTAATAAGACGAAGCCTGCCTCCCTCAGTCAATCGTGTTTTGGGGTGATTGCAAGGTCCAGCAGAGAGAGAGAGAGAGAGAGAGAGAGAGAGAGAGAGAGAGAGAGAGAGAGAGAGAGAGAGAGAGAGACCAACAATGTATGTGATACCCTGATCAAGACAGTGTTATAAGATGGTACAGTAATGCTAATTATCTTATTCTAAGGAAACAATTTTCTTTAGAAATACCGTTCGTTGATGATCGATTATGCTGTTTCATACGCCAAACTACTCTTCATTAATTGCTTCTAACTCTCCTTGTATTTGATGATGAATCATGAACGAATTTAAGAAAAGAATTAGAGGTTATCTTGAAATGTGTTTCACTATGAAGATTCTGGTCGATGACATGTGGGATAGGAAGTAATATTCCTTTTATAGATTGACTCAAATTCTATCTTAGTAAGCAAAAGGATATTTAACGTATTCCTAAATATCACAGATGCAACAAACAGACTTTTCCAGTTCCAAGAATAATTCCAAGTATTACAATAGCGATATACGAATACATGTAATATTACTGCCACAAGTTTATCCAATTCTTATCGTTGCACTTTTAACTACTGAAAATAAAACTCTTCTGTTATGAAATGGAAACACAATAGAAGTATTGGTCGCCATCACTTTCTCTTTTACTTTCATTCATTTTACTTTTTTTTTGTTTCATATTTCTTTTGGTTTTGATACATTCGCCAACACTGTTTTTAACTGTTCATTCTTTGTGACTGCCATTTCTTTCTTTCTTTTATCCAACATCAAACTTTTCTTCATATTACTAAATCCCTTTACAAATGCAAAGTTTGACACAAATATTTTCTTCGTGTAAGTAATGAAGAAAGTAAGAGAATGTTGAGAACTTTGGTTTCACATTCTGTAGGTTGCTGGATGAAGTTTGAGTTGGTAAAAATCTTGGTAATACAGTAATCTATTGGTAGCATCAAAACCTCTGTCTGTCTGCTTCGCTCACTTCGATAACATAATAGATAGAACACGAGGTCAAGAAGGAAGCCTCAAATAGCTTCAGTGTCGTAAATCAGGGTCAAGGATGACCTTAGATGACCCTTGGTGAGATCTTAACCAGAAGGAAAAGGAGATTTACGACATTATAATGTCTTGGATTAAAAAGGATTAAGGGCTTTTAAGGATGCATTTTGTTACTCTCTCTCTCTCTCTCTCTCTCTCTCTCTCTCTCTCTCTCTCTCTCTCTCTCTCTCTCTCTCTCTCTCTCTCCTTACCCATTTCTTTCTTTCTCACTTACCCTCATATTTCATCTTTCACTCTCTTCAAATTATAATATCCTTAACAAACCAATCTTCTCTCTCTCTCTCTCTCTCTCTCTCTCTCTCTCTCTCTCTCTCTCTCTCTCTCTCTCTCTCTAAGTAGTAATAAATCAGCAACTTTACCACTCTCTCTCTCTCTCTCTCTCTCTCTCTCTCTCTCTCTCTCTCTCTCTCTCTCTCTCTCTCTCTCTCTCTCTTAGGGATGCAGAGAGGGGCACTAGTGTTTCCATACAACATCTTGATAACTTTCTGCAGAGCCTTCACAAGTACCGGTGACGTGGACTCATTTGCGTAGGCATAATGTCGTAAGTGCTAGGGTAAGGTTGGTATATCCTCCTTTGTGGCAGGTTGGACAAACACTAGATATACCACACTACACCTCATGTAAACTGTGTAACCTTGCTAACTCTACTGCCTTCATTGCCCCACTATCAGGAATCTGTTACCTCAAGGACAAAATTTACTCTAAACATGCCACTATTAACTTAAAGATGACCACTCAGACGTAATTTTGACTCGTCATCCACACTTTGGTGACTGCTAAACTGTCTGTTGTAGTTGTTGTGATAATGGAATACGATCTCATATATGTTATTTTTGTAACTGACATACAGATGATTCAATGCTGTAATTTTTCTTTTTTTTTCTGCTGATTTCTGATGTACTGCATGTAACTGCTAATATGTGACTTTATTTGACGTCTTTGGGCGTAATAAATTTATTAAATAATCTCTTATGAAAGTCGTATAAATTCCAACTCACTAAAGCTAGGGATCATTATTGTGAGGTAATTAGCTTAATCCTTTCCAAGTCCTCAAAATGATAACGGATTAGTTTTTGAACTTCAGAGTAAGGTACTTATTTCTTTTTCAGTTTAAGTCACCAAAAGATTTATTCCAAGTTCAGGAGGAATTAGACTTTAGTTAAAGGGTATGCAATATAGGCTGCTTGCGATATACCACAGAGCCTTTTTCTTTCTTTATATGCTTTTGTCATTTCAAAAAATGTTTGATAAATGACCTACTTGTATATTTGTATACAGGAACTCGCTGAGAGAGAGAGAGAGAGAGAGAGAGAGAGAGAGAGAGAGAGAGAGAGAGAGAGAGAGAGAGAGAGAGAGAACCCCTGATTGTAGAAACTTCTGGTCTCCCCTCGTGTTACTGTGCTTTAAACAAAATCTCCTTGAAAGGTTCAATGTCATCTTCGCAACTCCTGGGTTTAAAAAGAAGTAAACAAACAAATAAGCGAAGAAGCAGTTACACCTCCTGACGTCATTTCTTGTCTCTTTCGTTAATGAAGGTTCTTTGAATTAATGGTGTAGTGATGAAGAGGAGGAAAATACTGAGAGGGCAAATGATATAAAGAATTATCACAGATATTTATAAGGTGGAGCAATGGAAATCTCATAGAAAGACTCTTAAAGTTGGGCGCAGAACTAGACCACGAAATCCAAGTTGGCTTTCGTCTCTTTAATACCTGTTGGTACTATACATCATTTTGTTTTTTTCTTTTTGGTGTTAAGGTAATTCTGTTGAAATACTTAATCAATATTTTAAGAATTAAGAAATAAATTATTTAATAAACTATAAATACACTACAGCGATGACCAGAAAACCTTAAGACATAGGCTCTAATATTCATCAGAATTTCCTATATTGCCATTCTTTGTTGTTGATATTGCCTGGAGGTGCAACATGAATGTCCCTCGGTGGGACTTGTCTCTTCCCTTTAGAATCAGTCCTTCTGGAAGAAGTGGGAAAATGGTTCTGAATCATTTGTTGGAGGAGATCTCTTTATCGGAAGTGGGTTGGCCAGGTCACCAACCACCCGTTGAGATACGGCTAGAGAGTTATGGGGTACTTTAACTGGCCAGACAGTACTACATTGGATCTTTCTCTCTGGTTACGGTTTCCTTTCCTTTGCCTACACACACTCCGAATAGTCTGGCGTATTCTTTACATATTCTCCTCAGTCCTCATACAACTGGCAACACCAAAAAATTCTTCTTCACCCAAGGGGTTAACTACTGCACTGTAATTGTTCAGTCGCGTCCTTCCTCTTTCCTCTTGGTAAGGGTAGAAGAGACTCTTGAGCTATGTTAAGCAGCTCCTCTAGGAGAAGGACACTCCAAAATCAAACCCTTTTTCTCTTGTCTTTGTTAGTGCCATAGCTTCTGTGCCATTGTACCAACCGTGTGTCACACGATCGTACATAGTAACGACATTTAATTTTTTGTGTGTAATATGCTTGAATCTTAATCAAGAAATCTAGATCGTCTTTTGTTTCTTTGGTATCGTTTGATATTGTACATTATTCTGTTCCCTTTTGGTGTTCAGGTGCTTTTGTTTAAACATGGAATAATAGCATAAGTATAGATACATAATAACAATGAACAATAAACTTTAGAAAATTAGCTCCAAGATTCATACACATTTCTTTTGTTGTAATTCTCTGTGTGTTGATATTGCTTGCAGGTGCAACATGAATATCCCTCGGAAGGTCTTGTCTTTTCCCTTCATAGTAAGTCCTTCTGAATCTTTTATTGGGAGAGGTATTCTCCGGAGGCAATTTAGCCGATTTGCAAGAGGGAAGAAGGTTGAGCACCTCCACAGGCTCTCTCTCTCTCTCTCTCTCTCTCTCTCTCTCTCTCCTCTCTCTCTCTCTCTCTCTCTTTATATATAATCATATATATATATATATATATATATATATATATATATATATATATATATATATATATATATATATATATATATATATATATATATATATATATATATATATACATATATATACATATATATATATATATATATATATATATATATACATATATATATTGATATATATATACGTATATATATACATACATATATATATATATATATATATAAATAAATAAATATATATATATGTATATATATGTATATATATATATATATATATATAATTATATATATATATATATATATATATATAATATATATATATATATAATTTATATATATATATATATATATATAGAGAGAGAGAGAGAGAGAGAGAGAGAGAGAGAGAGAGAGAGAGAGAGAGAGAGAGAGAGGAGAGAGAGAGAGAGAGAGAGGAATGAGAGGATAAGCATGGGATAGAGAGCTTTGGTAAACTAAATGATATTATGAAACGCATAATGCCAGTTTCTCTAAAAAAAAAAAACATATTTAATCAGATGATCCTACCAGTTTTAACTTAGGCATCAGAAATTTGAAGCCTTACTAAAGCCTTAAAACAAATTCTATTTACAACTCAAAGAGCTAAGGAAAGAATAATGATGGGAATAACACTAAGAGACAGAAAAAGAGAACATGGATACGAGAGTAAACTAAAGTAAAGGATTTTCTAACCAGCATGCGATAAAAAGAAATGGACATAGGCAGGACATATACTGAGAATGGCAGATAATAGATGGATATTAAGCGTAACAGAATAGGCCCAAGAGATTACAAAAAAAGATGACGATAGATTGACGAACTAAAAATGTTTGCTGGTGTAGACTGGCAGAGAAATATCATAAACAGATGCAATTGGAAGGACATGTCTGGGTCTTTTGTTTTGTTTTACAGTGGACAAATCATGGTTGATGATATATATATATATATATATATATATATATATATATATATATATATATATATATATATATATGTATATATATATATATATATATATATATATATATATATATATATATATATATATATATATATATATATATATATATAATATATATATATATATGTGTGTGTGTGTGTGTGTGTGTGTGTGTGTGTGGTGAGCATGTATGTATGTATACATTCCCCAGGGTTCCAGGGTATGCAGAGGACATCCTTCATGGTAACTGCATTTCATTATCCAATTTATTTCCCAAGTCTCATAAATATCAATATTATAAAACATGGATTTGCATTAAATTTCGCTGCAAGGAGATTTAAAGTGAATATCGTCAAAGGAGCATTAAAATATTCCTTGGGGAAAAACTATATTCTCCGGATCCAATAAATAGCAAAGGACGAATTCCTAAGCGAATTGAAATTTATGTGTATCTTTTACCCAGGTGGTACCGGGTGCAATGAGTTCTTACCTGAGATAATGCATACCGGTTATAATATATACAGTATTTCAGTAATTATTTTATATCGTTATCATTATAAGGATGTCAAAGGTATCTTGACTCTGCTATTGGAAGGATGTGTCTCTACTGGGACGTCTCAATGAATTTGACTAAAAAGATGGGATCCACTTGCGTCAATCTATTGGAAATTATCAAATGTGATAAATAAGGGTCATGAATTAGCTGTTGATAATATGTCGTCCTGAAGTCAGATTTTCTGTAAAATAAACAAAAGGCGAAACTTGACTTCTTCTTATTTCAGAACATCAATTTGGAATCGACCAAGTTCAGATACCTGTCCATTCGAGAACTTCACAAAAATGGTTAGTTCAACTGGTGGGATTTTTCAGATGGAGCGAGACGAATATACGTGTTAAGAGAATTATAAAAAAAATGATATCAGGTAAAATTCCATAAACTTACACAACAATTGAACAATTTGTGCAACTATCAAGTTACTATGGCTTTAGTAATATTCATAACAATAATGATAGTAAGGATAATAATGATTGTGACTCAATGTGACTAGAATCTGAGTTATAACGATAATATTTCCTTTGCGTTTTGTCTCTTGTATTGACTTTCCTTTACTAAAGAAGGTTTTATGCTTGAATCTAATATATGCTTTTCTCCTTTTTACTCGAAAGTGAGAAAAACTTTCCTAAAAAAGAAAGGATTTTTTTCTGACTATTATTTGCTTTTTATCAAAGACACATCTCCAAAGATTTATTAGAGGACATCGATGACACTGATCTACAATACTCTTCCAATCTTGATGTCTCTCCTAATCGGATTATATCCGATGATTGGAGTCCTACCAATCATCAGTCACAAAAGCCCCAAGTAATGGAGGGTCATTAAACCATGATCTCACCACCTAAGGAGATTAGATTTAATTGGCTTTCAAAGCCAGGGATAAACTACATCGTTGTAGTAGAGTATGATTCCGGTTACAATTACCTTCATTCTTTAAGGGAAGAATGGCAGATAGACTGATATTACACACACACACACACACACACACACACACACACACGTTTTATGCGAACTGCATGCACATGCATGGAGTTGGATCCCAACTACCAAGTCAACGAATATAACCTGTGGAAACTCTAACAAGAAAAAAGACTAATTGCTTTAAAGTGTTTTTTCCTTTCATGTCTCGCATTACCAGATTTTACATGTCAAAAGAAGAGAAAATTTTTGTCTTCGTCATCCCATTACCAAGTGTTCATGAGTTCGTAAGTGATGTTAATGGGTATTTCCTCGAACGAAATTAGGCAGTTTATGAAAATGAATTTTTTTCTACTTTTTCTCTGGAAGAAAGCTTTTATTTTTGGGGTGAGCAAGGTTGAAGGGATTATTTCATCATCAGCAATATTATCTGTTTTTGCGTTAAAATTTCAGAACAATTTTCAACTTATCCTGAAAGTTTTTGCTGCAATTCTTAAACCATCTCGCCTTATGAGGGAGAAAATAAGCAAATCCCAGTTTCACCATGGTGATGAATGGCCTCGTGACCCCTGTGCCTGGTCTTATAGCCCAGAGTTTTATAAGTATTCCTCCTACTTATCCCCTCCAAATAAATATTGGGGAGGGTTTTTTCTTTCCTTAACTTTAAGTGACTTTAAGTGATGTTTCTAAAAGTGTTCATCCAAAGAGAGACGAGGAATGTGCAAGAAGAAAGTGGCTGAAATGAGGCAACAAAATGTAAACTCCAAATAGAAACTGAACTTTGATGTTCGTGGAACTAAAAACCTGCAGATTTGGTAAATGGGAATCTTACAAATTTCCTGATATGCAGAATTTTTAGTGTATTTCAGAAGCAGGTCTTCTGAAAGCTATTCGAATTTTATAGGGATACCTTCACGTTTATGGTTTTAAATTGAATACTCTTTTATTCTTTATTTGTGATAGAAGATATCGGCGTCTATGACCTTCGAGGTCAGAATGTCAGAAAAGACCAAATCAATCAATCAATTAATCGTTTTCAATGCGTCCATTTCCCGTGCTTCCACAAATGTTTCTCACTAAGTCTTTTCTACCTCTTATTTCTGGTAAACCTTTCGGGATGAAGTTGCAGGACCCAAACACTACTTCGTCTGATTATCTTGAACAAAATTGGTTTCTGAGACGAAAGGAGGATAGTTAGAATTTAATGTAATATCCATGGAGCTAAACCTTTGGTTTGGGAAGGCTGACAACATAACTGATAGAACTCTAACCCATCTATTTTCATCAGGTCGATTCTGGCAGCTACATTGATTCGCATACACCAAACTGATACTTATCTCATGTTGTTCAATTCTCTTTTCGATATTTCAGATATGCTCAAGATAACAATGCAATGTTTGTTCACGCTAGAGATGAAAATCACAGTTAATAGGCAATGTTTAAAGAAATTAATTGATTCAGTCAAATAACATTATAGAGGACAATTGAAAAAAAGTACAAATTCGATGCATTGGTATGCAATGAGATCTACAATATTCATATATATATATATATATATATATATATATATATATATATATATATATGTGTGTATATATATATGTGTATATATATACATACATATATATATATATATATATATATATATATATATATATATATATATATATGTATATATGTATATATATATATATATATATATATATATATATATATATATATATATATATATATATATATATATATATATATATATATATATATATATATATATATATATATATAAATGATTACTTGTTATAGACCAGACTGATATGGCTGGTACTTTGTATTATATACATCAGGTAATAACTGGCTGTGTGGAATTAATCTTTCGAATCTAAGACTCCATTCACATGTATGTGGAATTATTGTATATGAATATGCGTATATGCTTTGCTGCTACTTATTTATGTTTATATCTATCTATCTATCTATCTATCTATCTATCTATCTATCTATATATATATATATATATATATATATATATATATATATATATATATATAAATATATATATATAGATAGATAGATAGATTGATTGATAGATAGATAGATAGATGGATACATATTTATATATATATATATATATATATATATATATATATATATATATATATATATATATATATATATATATACATATATATACATTTATGTAATATATATATATATATTATATATATATATATATACTTATAAATATATAAATATAAATATAAATATATATATATATGTATATATATATATATATATATATATATATATATATATATATATATATATATATATATATATTTATATATATATATATATATATATATATATATATATATAGATATATATATATACTTATGAATGTATAAATATAAATATAAATATATATATATATATATATATATATATATATATATATATATATATATATATATATATATATATATATATATATATATATATATATATGCATTGATATGGAAAGCATATACGAAATGTCTTTAATTACATGTTTATACTGATAGGGTTATATGCTCATTTCCAGTTCTTCCCTGTTCTTGGTTAACATGACTCTGTTATCTGCATAGAACAGACACCATTGTGTTTCGTTCTTGACATCCTCCATCAACACATTAAAGACATTCAGCAGAAATGACCTCAGAGCGGATCCCGGATTTAGCCCCACCGAAACTTAAATCTCTCCTGTTATGACCTTACACACAATCAGTTACTTCCTCTAATTCTTTCTTCCTATAAACCATGTGATCTATCTGGTTTGACCTTCCACCTTTATGTAACTAGATGTTCTGGAGGCCTCATGAAAAAAGTATATACACACACACACGCATATATATATATATATATATATATATATATATATATATATATATATATATATATATATATATATATATATATATATATATAAACGAGTCCTCTGAAGAAGTAGCACGAAACTAGTCAGGACTTAATCTTAATCTTATATATACTATTTTAATTTTGCCAGTGGGTCTTTGGTATCTGAGCATTACGTTTCCCTGTGATTTTTACGCATATATATATATATATATATATATATATATATATATATATATATATATATATATATATATATATTACGATGTATATATTGATAGGACTTTCTGATACTAAAATCTATACCTAAATACAAATACTTGTATGAACGTTTATATTGACAGAGTCTCCATGCCATTGATAAATTCCTTATTTGACTCCATGATATTGGACGCCCCAAATGAAATTTCTGTTGCCCTGGTGTACTTTTGTCCTACAATCAAAATTCCTTTGTCTATTTTTAATTTTTTTGCTGATCCCCCAAAAAAGGACCAATATAAATAGAATAAAAGAAGGACCACATTGGTTATTCACAATTATTATTTATTGTTTTTGTGCGTGATTGGCTCACAGATATTGGTTGTCCAAAAGCTTCACATTTTTGACAGGGAGGAATGTCTGAATTAATTCTTTATTACTTATATATTTTGCTAAAAACATTTATTGATTTCTGGAGTGAATTTTCTATGCAATTTGTAGATGAAGAGAAAGTATGACTTGAAACCTTTCTTTCATTGCTACGCAATAAGATTAAGAAAAAAAAAACGTCCTCAAAGATACAGAATTCTATATATTTTTGAGCAATCGATAATATTCTAAATTAATATCTCGGACTTTGAGGAATTGTTGTTCTATCCGTAGGGGAATATTGTGCACTGTGTGTGTGTGTGTGTGTGTGTGTGTGTGTGTGTATTTATACGCATATCGCAACAAAGTACAAACAAACAGATATGTAGAGTATTTTTTTTTATGGGGAATTAGCCTTTTTATAAATGCATCAAAAACGTAAACATACGCAAATATAAGCTCCTTCAGGGATAAAAAACTGATTATGTCCAATTTTGATTCTCGGGACAACTTTAGCACAAGTCACCCTATGACCAATAACCTGGCATTTCTCTAAAGGTGTTTCTCACTCAGAAGGACAAAGCAATATCTTACCTCCTCCTTCCTATACAATAATACTATCTGATTCTGGTGATAATTTGTGTTTTGATGAATTCAAGGAGATTGTTCTTCATAATTTTATTAATGGCACTGGACTGAAGAAATTCTGTCAGTATAAGGGGAAGATTGTTTCTGTAATTTACAATATTGTATTTCATAAACCCTA
>NC_090749.1:26525029-26527529 GCF_036898095.1 Palaemon carinicauda | reverse complement strand
CTCTCTCTCTCTCTTCAATGTCATAGAAGATCCATTTTGATGATGAAATGGAATAAAAAAATGTTGCAATCAAAAGTTAACTGCCGCTATCATTGATGTGTATCATGAAACCCTTTGCTCATCAGCCTCATTGGGACCCAGTGCCTTTAACAGTAGAACTTTAAGGCATTTAATTTTTTTTTTAATTTAACCCAAATAGTTTTATTTGCTCTTCTGAATAAATAAGTAATATTTAGCAAATATCAACAATAGTTCAAGATAATTATTTTTGCATGTTCATATCAAATAGAATTAACCCCAAGAGGGCCTCGTGAAATCCTTTTACTTTTCTTCATCGACTCTGAATCCAACAGAAAGCTGCATGGAGACAAGGATCTTCCTCCATCAACAGTTATTGTTGACATTTTTCAAACCCTCATTTATCATTTTTAGACATTGTGTCTTTCTGTCAAAATCTCAGAAAATAAGAAGAGAAGAAAGTTATTCAACAACAATAGTTTAATTATCATCCGGATTCAGTTCTACTTTCTCAAATAAACTGACAGTTCTTCTCTCCCTCAACTAAGAATGTGATGTTTATTTAGAAATAAAAGGAACAGAATTTGAAAGGTGTTTAATAATGTAAACAGTTATTCAGAGCTTCCAAATCCCATCGATTTTATGACAGAACCCGAACACATTTCAATTAACTAAAGGAATATTAAATAGCCTTGTAACTATCAGTTTCCTCAAAGTATATTTTCTAAATTGATTGATAAGATCAACGTCTTCTCCAAATGATAAGTTCTCCTTTCCAGGTCTTCGAACACAACACACCAAAATAAATGATCTTTCAAATGAACTTTTGATGCTCAAACAGAAGAGAAAAAAATGTACATTTGATGTCCAGCGAATTGAGTTTCGACTTTAAATTATAGTTTTGATTTATGCAAATCAAATGCTTATTAAAGGTTTCTAAAATAGATTTAGAGAGAAAGTGTTTAGCAGAGACTTACTGTTATATATAAAGACAGTTGATTGGCATCTGGGAATTATCTAAATGTATCCAGACATTTCCTATTGAATATTGAGATATGCATCAGAGAGAGAGAGAGAGAGAGAGAGAGAGAGAGAGAGAGAGAGAGAGAGAGAGAGAGAGAGAGAGAGAAAGACTCACCAATGAGATTGCAAGTTCGCTTTGTCGAAGATTCCAATGATGTCGATATGACTAAAACAATGTTCAGGATTTAATACAAACTGCATTGAAGGACTGCACATTCATATTCCCTTGTTACGAATCTTCGTCATTTTCGTTTATTTTCTCTTCTCCTCCCTTTCACTAAAAGGACTTTTGGTACCTGACCTTTTCGGATAATCTGTGTCTGTCTCATTGTGACCTATAGCAACATACATTAAATATCTGAGATTCACTTGATTACCAGGCAAATAAAAACAAGAGAAAATTTGTCTTATTGTGTGGAACAACATGTTCTATATCATGAACATAAACAATCTAGCATCAATGATGGATTCTATTAGCAAATGCATTAGCCGTTTTATAATACCTTTATGTGCAATGTAATATTTTGATCACATACCATCCACCAATTAATGTAATCTAAATATCAAATATCAATACAATAAATATATTGATTACTAACAATGTGTAAGAGAAATTTCATATTATATATATATATATATATATATATATATATATATATATATATATATATATATATATATATATATATATATATACGCGATTTATTTGCTGAAATAAATGACTATCAAAATTTGTTGTGAAATTTATGTAGTCGTTATGAGCACATGCAAAAGGAAAGTCTTTATTCAAATTACATAATAGATTGCCAGCAACGTAACGAAAGACGTCACCAAACCTAAGAAATTTTGTTATTCGTTTTCCTCATTTCTAGTATGGCTACTAAGTATACTTTTTGAGGCTAATGATAGTAAAGGATGTTCGCCAACCTTGAATGAAAGATGCATTCATAAACATTCTCATATCAGTCAATCAGTAGTTTAGAATATCAGTGATAACGGGAGAAGTATTGTTTACTTCCTTCATTACAAAACAGCAGCAAGAGAGAGAGAGAGAGAGAGAGAGAGAGAGAGAGAGAGAGAGAGAGAGAGAGAGAGAGATTTTGTTGATGAAGCCCAGACGATGCGATTCTGACCCTGTCTTCTTCTTCTTCTTCTTTTTCTTCTTCTTCTTCTTCTTCTTCCAAGGGAAGAACCTTTTGATGCAGCAAATTTCAAGAGGAAATCATCCTCAACAACTAACAATAATAATAATAATAAAAATTTTATGTCAAAGACACATCGCCTCTTCATAAGGACTATTCTAAATTATTATGTCACCAAGACTTTTGGAAGGATTGCAAGCGATAATGGACTGTCATTTTCATCACTTTCTGAGAATCGTCCTTTTTTGGATAAACACAAAAGTCTCTTGTGTCCTTTTAGGAATATTAATGTCATATTGTAGTTGCACTGATTCAAC
>NC_090749.1:26475047-26524529 GCF_036898095.1 Palaemon carinicauda | reverse complement strand
GAAGAGGATTTCTATTTCTATGGTAGGGTTTAGAAAATAGCACTAAATAAGGACAAATTTACGCCGTAACCACACATCATACGCATATATATATATATATATATACATATATTTATATATATATATTATATATATAAGTGTGTATATATATATATATATGTGTGTGTGTGTGTATTTATATATGATTATATGCATATATATATATATATGTATATATGAATATATGCATATATGTGTATATGTATATATATATATATATATGTGTGTATATATATATATATACATATATATATAAGATATATATATATATATATATATCATACACCGTATACAATTATTTCTGTCTCATATTCCTTATGACATATTGTCTTTTTTGCAATCGATCATACATCATGAAGTCTTCTGTTACCTTTTTTTCATTTGGAGGCTGATGAACGCTGTTGACATAGATTCGATGTTGATATTTTCTAAGAAAAGAATATCAGCAATCAGTTTCATCAAATTACTTTTCGCTTAATCATACTAAATGTACAGTGTTTACCTCAAAAACATTTTTATGTATGTTTTAACAATATTGTTACAACTGCGAGCACAGCAATTGACGTTTGTGCGTCAAATATGTATGTATGTATGTATAGTATATTATATATATATATATACATATATATACACACACTTTGTGTAACTAACTATACTATAGTTTCGAATGTAAAGCGGCTTTTTCGACCTTTCAAAAGTAGGTTTACATCGAAATTTAGTTTTAAATCTAACTATATCCAAATAATATGAATAACATCAAAAAAAATACTTTTGTGTAGGGAATTTTCAACTTAGATTCCATTGTTTTCAAATTCTAATTCAAAAGACTGATATTTTTACAATTGTTTGCTTTATCTTTTTTCAAGTTTCCTTTGTTCTTCAAAGTTTGAATTCATTATCTGATGAGAAATGCGTCAGATCATAAAAAGCTAATCATTGTGTTTTTTTCCCTTCCATAAAAGTCTTGGTGTAGGGATATTCAATTGAGAGAAAAATTTCCTTTGATAGAAGCGAAACATAAGTTAGAAGATTTAGGCAGAGAGAGAGAGAGAGAGAGAGAGAGAGAGAGAGAGAGAGGATGCGTTGTCTCCCTGGTGGATGGGAGAGATCAAAAGATGAGATGGAGGATGCATGAAAGGAATTGTAGGATGGGAGGAACTCTGACAGTCTGAGTAGAGACTGAGAATCTGTCTATAGAAGGGGTCCTCTAAGGCAGTGTCCCGTGACTAACTTCATCTAGAAAGTACATAAGTAAATCTGTATGAAAGAAAATTGGTTCTTCAGGTATTACTACAAAGTTACTTGGTGAAGGAGTTTACTGAAAATGCCAAGACCCAAATAAAGTAAGTAACAGAGAACATAAAGAGTTGAAATACAAAGGCAAATGTCGACTGGAGAATTTGAAATGAACATTGAAGAAAGAGCAATACTGGAAACATGGACTGAGTTTATTAGTTGAATAGAAAGACAAAATACTCCCCCTCTCTCTCTCTCTCTCTCTCTCTCTCTCTCTCCTCTCTATCTCTCTCTCTTCTCTCTCTCTCTCTCTCTCTCTGTATGAATGACATACTCTCACGACTCCTGTGGATGAATTCCCTGACAGATCTGAAGATGACTCCAGAGGAAGAAGCTTCAAGTAGATCGCCTTTGAATAAGGTCATGTCTATTTTGTCATGAATGAAGTCCATGTGCTAGTTTAGTTCTTCAATAAGCTAGATCATTCCAATGATGTTTAAGGACGTAGCAACAATTAATTATTATAATCAAATGCATGGATTTTGATAACCTAAATATGCAATAAATTAGAATGATAAGGCGGTTAGATTATTAGAGAGACTTTGTTTTGTTATGAACATTACATCCAATGATATTCCCAATTTCATCATAAAAATCAAACAAAAAGGATTATCTTGGCCAATTCCATTTGAAATAATTTTCTCCTTATACTTTGAATATAAATTGGTTGATATTTTAGATATTTATGAATTATGGTGTCTAAAATTTAGGTTACTTTACAATTTGGACCAAATATTTTTCAGTCTTCGAGCTAAAATAAAGATTTATTTTCTAGAATTTTCACTAAAACTTTGAAGTTATTGACGTTATAAATCCTGGAGGATTGACGCTGCTTCCTAAACCATTTTTTTTTTTTTGATGTTTTTTTTCTTTAATTTTTTTCTTCTTCCTCTTCTCGTTAGATCACGTAATCGTTTCTTCTCTTTACTATTGTTTTCCTTTCTTTAGCACTCTCCCATTTACGGGCTTCGCTGGACAATAAATTCTCCGTAAACACTGATCAAAGCTTTGACCTTCTTCAATCATTGAGCACCGTCTTTTGTTTACTCCTATTTGGTGTTGAACTGTCTCGACTCTAACTAAGAAATATAATTGGATGGGAATATCTCTCTAGGAGAGAGAGAGAGAGAGAGAGAGAGAGAGAGAGGGGGTTCTTTAATCCTGCCCTGCTTAGGAAACAGTTAAAACTTGAGTACTTGTTATAATCCGATAAATGTTACTTACTCCGTTTGTCGTTCCCTCAAGGTCGTCCGGAAGGCGAGAAAGGTCTTCTCTTGAGACTTTGTTGACCTTTCAAAGACAAAAAAAAGTTTTGGAGAACATCTGAATAAAGTCTGTTTAAGGAGACTTTGATAGGAAACATTATCCTGACAATGACATTCAAGGGTTTTATAAACTACATCAAAGAGGTTTTTATCCTACGTTTTTAGAAAGGAAAATTGGTTGAAAATCTTGTGTTCTGGTATAGTTTATTTTAAGGAAAATTAATTTATGAGACAAGAGGAAATTATCTAAGAGATTTTCTATTTCTTCTTGTAACGGATCTCTCTCTCTCTCTCTCTCTCTCTCTCTCTCTCTCTCAAACCACACTTGAAGCAAAGACTGTAATCCTAAGGCAATCCATCTAATCCTGCCAAAGTCCTTCAAGTAAGATCGGTTTAGATTTCGAACATCGGAATCAAATTGACTACTTTTTATTCTTGATTAAAGTCATCAAAGGATTTAGTGCGATGAAGTTGAAAGAGAAATTAGACAAATTAAAACTCTAACCAAATTCAGTTGAGATCCATCACACACTTATTTAGTTCTTTCGTTTTGTGGTATCGGAGTTTCAAGAAAATCTGTTTGACGCAAATGATATCTAAATAACACATACCAAGAGAGAGAGAGAGAGACGAGAGAGAGAGAGAGAGAGATCTGCCTACGTAACTGTTGTTGTTGTAACTCTTTGTATTCTGTTATTATATCGATAATCTTGTGATGAAGTTTACATTTTGTTGCCTCATTTCAGCCACTTCCTTCTTGCACGTTCCTTGTCTTTCTTTGGATAAACACTTTCAGAAACATCATTTAAACTCACTTAAAGGTAAGGGAAGAAAAGCCTCTCCAGTATTTATTTGGAGGAGATGGGTAGGAGGAATTTGATTTATAAGACCAGGCACAGGGGTCAGGAGGCCATTCACCGCCATGGTGTAACTGGGCATTGCTTATTTTTCTCCCTCATATCGCGAGAGCGTTCGAAGAATTACAGCAAAAACTTTCAGGATAAGTTGAAAATTTATTACAGACGATGAAATAATCCCTTCAACTCTCCTCACACTGAAAAAAAAGTTTTCTTCCAGAGAAAAATGAGTGAAAAATTTATTTTCATAAACTGCGTAATTTCGTTTGAGGCAGTTCCCATTAACATCACTTAGGAACTTTTGAACATTTGGTAATGGGATGACAAAGATAAAAATGTTCTCTTCATTTGATCATGTAATTACTGGTAATGCGAGACATGAAAGGAAAAACACTTTAAAGCAATTAGTCTTTTTCTTGTTAAAGTTTCCACAGGTTATATTCGTTGACTTGGAAGTTGGGATCCAACTGCATGAATGTGCTTGGAGCTCGTAAAAAATGTGTGTGTGTGTGTGGGTGTGCGTGTGTGTGTGTATGTAATATCAGTCTATCTGCCATTCTTTCCTTAAAGAATGAAGGTAATTGTAACGGAATCAGACTCTACTACAACGATGTAGTTTATCCCCAGCTTTGAAAGCCAATTGAATATAGTCTCCTTAGGTGATGAGATCATGGTTGAATGACCATCCATTACTTGGGGCTTTTGTGACTGATGATTGGTAGGACTCCAATCATCGGATCTAATTCCGATTAGGAGAGACATCAAGATTGGAAGAGCAATGTAGATCAGTGTCATCGATGTCCTCTAATAATCTTTGGAGATGTGTCTTTGATAAAAAGCAAATAATAGTCAGAAAAATCCTTCCTTCTTTAAGAAAGTTTTTTTTTTCACTTTCGAGTAAAAAGGAGAAAAGCATATATTAGATTCAATGACAAAACCTTCTTTAGTAAAGGAAAGTGAACCCAAGAGACAAAAAGCGAAGGAAATTTTATCGTTAAAACTCAGATTCTAGTCACATGAGTCAAAATCATTACCTATCATTACTATCATCATTGTTGTGATTATTACTAAAGCCACAGTAACTTGATAGTTGCACAAATTGTTCAATTTGTTGTGTAAGTCTATGGAATTTTTACCTGATATCATTTTTTTTATATTTCTCTTAACACGTATATTCGTCTCGCTCCATCTGAAAAATCCCAACCGTTGAACTAACCATTTTTGTGGCGTTCCCGAATGGACTGTTATCTGAACTTGGTCGATTTCAAATTAATGTTCTGAAAGAAGAAGAAGTCAAGTTTCGCATTTTGTTTATTTTACAGAAAATCTGACTTCAGGACGACATATTATCAACAGCTAATTCATGACCCTCTTCTTTTCACATTTGATAATTTCCAATAGATTGACGCAAGTGGATCCCATCTTTTAAGTAAAATTCATTGAGACGTCCCAGTAGAGACACATCCTTCCCATAGCAGAGTCAAGATACCTTTGACATCCTTATAATGATAATGATATAAAATGATTACTGAAATACTGTATATATTATAACCGGTATGCATTATCTCAGGTAAGAACTCATTGCACCCCGGTACCACCTGGGTAAAAGATACAAACACAAATTTCAATTTGCTCAGTAATTTGTCCTTTGTTATTTATTGGATCCTGAGAATATAGTTTTTCTCTGGGGAATATTGTATTGCTCCTTTGACGAAATTCACTTTAAATCTACCCTTCATCGAAATTTAATGCAAATCCATTGTTTTATAATATTAATATTTATGAGAGTTAGGAAATAAAATTGGATATTGAAAAGCAGTTACCATAAATGGAGTCCTCTGCATACCCTGGAACCCTGGGGGAATGCATACATACATACATGTTTACACACAGATATATATATATATATATATATATATATATACATACATATATATATATATATATATATATGTATATATATCATCAGCCATAATTTGTCCACTGCAAAACTAAACAAAAGACTCAGACATGTCCTTCACATTGCATCTGTTTATGCTATTTATCTGCCAGTCTACACCAGCAAACACTTTTAGTTCGTCAACTCTATCGTCTTCATTTTTTGTAATCTATTGGGGCCCCATTCTGTTACGCTTAATATCCATCTATCTGTCATTCTCAGTATATGTCCTGCCTATGTCCCATTTTCTTTTTATCATATGCTGTTAGAAAATCCTCTACTTTAGTTTACTCTCGTATCCATGTTTTTTCTGTCTCTTAGTGTTATTCCCCATCATTATTCTTTCCATAGCTCTTTGAGTTGTAAATAGAATTTTATTTAAGGCTTTAGTAAAGGCTTCAAGTTTATGATGCCTAAGTTAAAACTGGTAGGATCATCTAATTAAATATATTTGTTTTTTTAGAGAAACAGGCATTATGAGTTCCATGATATCATTTAGTTTACCAAAAGCTCTCTCTCTCTCTCTCTCTCTCTCTCTCTCTCTCTCTATATATATATAGTATCTATATTTATTTATATATATATATATATATATATATTTACTTATATATATATATATATAATTATATTTATATATATATATATATATATATATGTGTCTGTGTGTGTGTATATAACCGGATTTTGAGCGAAGCGAAAAATCTATTTTTGGTGAGATGGCCATGTCGTCCTGATGGAAGTTCCTATTGGGTAGCTTCCTAGGGTATATTACAACTACGGCGATATTCCCAGAGAATTTAACCTTAAGGTTCCAGAATTCTAACTCCTGGAGCGAATATCCCTCATGAAAGGGATATCGCGGACATATCAGAGGACGTATTCTTGGCACTCCACATGGCAATCTGCACCCCGAACAGAGATTACCTATCGCAGGGGGTCAATTGGCAAGAAACGAAATCGGGAAAGAAAAAGGGGGAGCCGCTACCAAGGCTCTCTATCTCCCGTTTCGTAAGCGTGCCTGGCGCCAATCCTGAGCGCCATCTGTATTCCTTGTAGCGTACACGAGGTGCTACAGATACTGTATGTATGGAGGGGTCCTACAGGCCCTTTCTTAGAAAGGGAAGAGGCGGGTCCATCAGGACGACATGGCCATCTCACCCAAAAATAGATTTTTCGTCTTCGCTCAAAATCCGTTTTTTTGGGCTCAAGCCATGTCGTCCTGATGGAAGTATACCAGAGCATTACTGTATCTGTTGATTCTCAGAACGTGCCGTACTCCCCGGAGGTAATTTTTTCGCCGGTCGACTAGACCTAGAGATCTAAGACGTTACCGTTATACATCTTTTTCAACTAACTATAAACCATGTTAGAGCTTCCTGCCCCCTACAGGGAAGAGTCCTACTAGACTCTGGAAAAGTCTCGAAGAGTACATATACCTATGTATGAATACCAGGTAAGCTAATATAGTGGTCTCACCCTATATTAAGTAAAGCATAGTTTGTAAAGAACCACTGCGTCAAATATGAAATATCGACCAGTTCTCCGCATCAATACTTGTATTGGGCAAAGGTTTATATCCGCATAGGAGGAAAACCAATGCAACATAGCTTGCATAAAGGAACAATTCTATTAGAATTATCCCAGATAAGGTACATAGAATGAATGCTCAATTTATACCAATAAATTGACAACAGGTGAAGGAGACGCAAGGTTCTCAAGAACAAGTTTATTGACAGGCAATAAATAGACAGGTTAACCACAATTTAATATATATAATATATATATACATGGCCATCTCACCCAAAAATAGATTTTTTGCTTCGCTCAAAAATCCGTTTTTTTTGGGCTCAAGCCATGTCGTCCCTGATGGAAGTATACCAGAGCATTACTGTATCTGTTGATTCTCAGAACGTGCCGTACTCCCCGGAGGTAATTTTTCCCGGTCGACTAGACTTAGAGATCTAAGACGTTACCGTTATACATCTTTTTCAACTAACTATAAACCATGTTAGAGCTTCCTGCCCCCTACAGGGAAGAGTCCTACTAGACTCTGGAAAAGTCTCGAAGAGTACATATACCTATGTATGAATACCAGGTAAGCAATATAGTGGTCTCACC
Source organism: Palaemon carinicauda (assembly GCF_036898095.1). NCBI lineage: Eukaryota > Metazoa > Arthropoda > Malacostraca > Decapoda > Palaemonidae > Palaemon > Palaemon carinicauda. Next base: position 26,517,015 of record NC_090749.1, on the reverse strand, counting down.
CTATATTAAGTAAAGCATAGTTTGTAAAGAACCACTGCGTCAATATGAAATATCGACCAGTTCTGCGCACAATACTTGTTTTGGGCAAAGGTTTATATCCGCATAGGAGGAAAACCAATGCAACATAGCTTGCATAAAGGAACAATTCTATTAGAATTATCCCAGATAAGGGTACATAGAATGAATGCTCAATTATACCAATAAATTGACACAGGTAAAGGAGACGCAAGGTTCTCAAGAACAAGTTTATTGACAGGCAATAAATAGACAGGTTAACCACAATTATATATATATATATATACATATATGTATATATATATATATATATATATATAAGAAGAGGATAACCCAAAACTTTAAGCATAAGTATGATAGTAAACAGAACTTTTTTTCTCTGAAAGAAAAAACATTAGAATGCCACTTTTAAAGATACCGAGGTATCAAAGTCATAAAAGTCTGTATTACAAATCAATGACATTAGCGTTAGAAACGCTCGGGCACACATGTCTGCACTTATGCTAGGTTCACCTTTGGAAATGGAACAGTCTACATGGGCAACTCAGTGCCCTCACTTAGTTTGTAGTACAGTATGTAACTACACACTCACCCTGGAATTAATCGTCCTAATTAAAACCACTGTTCCTCGCAGAGTTAAACACTAGGGTTAACGACGCGACCCACTGCTACCACAGATCTCTTTAGTTCCTCTACTTGCTTCGCATAGTGGCGAAAGAACACTCTGGAAGACTTCCAGCCAGTGTATGAACGGAGATGTTCAAAATCCATACAATTAAAGAAATTTAAGGATAAGGCAACTTTCCTCGGATCGTGACCTGCGGGTGTACTGTCAGGATCCGCTCTGCGAATAAAATATGTGATTTTCGCTCTGAGTTGATTCAGAGATAAATTTGAGCCTGATGTTTCTCCCTTGAATAGTTGACTACCCTTGAAGTCTGAAGTTCTATGAAGATAGACCTTTAGGCATTCTACTGGACATAGAGATGCATCCTCTTTCTGAGGGCAGATTCTCCAGGGACCCCACCTGTTGGTGGGTAACTCATTCTTGGCGAGAAATGTAGGATCCAGAAACAGGTTCAGTTCTCCCCCATCCCAGGAACTGAATCTGACCTGCCTCTCTCGAGAGGGCTACAATCTCACTAACCCTGGCCCCGGAAGCGAGTGCAATAGGAAAATAACTTTTTGTGTCAAATCCTTTAACGCACACTCTTCATTGCTCAACAGAGAAGCGAAATGAAGAACTTTGTCTAAGGATCATGAAATGGGCTTTGGAGGTGCTGAAGATCAGAGCCTAGCGCAGGCTTTCGGAACTTTATTAAAGATCTCGTTACGTAGGTCGACCTGGAAGGCATATAGAATGGGTCTTGTCAAAGCAGACTTACCACGCTGAAATCGCTGTTAGCTGCCAATCCTTGACCATGGAGGTGGATGAAGAAAGATAAGCAGAAGTCTGTCGAGATCTCCTGCGGATTCTTCGCCTTGACAAAGGCCACCCATTTTCTCCAAGATGACTCATATTGCCTTCTAGTAGATTTGCACTTATATTCCTCTAGGAAGTCTATGCTGGCTTTCGAAATCCCGAAACGCTTTCTCATCGCTAGGGAGAGAAAATCATGAGCTGCAGGGTCCAGGTTTTCTGTATTGAAGCGCAGACAGTCGACTTCTGGACTCGCTGGGTCAGAACTGGATCTGGTAGCGGTACAAACTTCAGCTGTAGTTCCAATGCCAGGGGGAACCACACGCTGTTCTGCCACTTGTGGGCTATTATTGCCGCTACCCCCCTTGAAGGATCTCAGTTTGTTGAGGACCCTCAACAGAAGGTTGTGGAGGAGGGAACAGATAAATCCTGGACCATCTGTTCCAGTCGAGGGACATCGCGTCCACTGCTTCCGCTAAGGGGTCCTCGTACGGGGACACGTACAGGGGCAACTTCTTGTTGTCTTTCGTCGCAAAGAGGTCTATCTGCAGTTCTGGGACTTGATTCAGAATGAAGGAGAATGATCATGCGTCTAGGGACCATATCCGACTCTATCGGTGTGAACCTGGATAGAGCGTCCGCTGTCACATTGCGGATTCCTTGAAGGTGAACTGCCGACAAGGTACCACTTCTTTTCCGCCAATCGGAAGATGGCCAACATCACCTGGTTGAGAGGTGGTGACCTCGATCCTTGTCGATTCAAGCATCTCACAACTACCTCGCTGTCCATCACCAACCTTATGTGGATCGAGTGACGCGGGGGACACTTTCTTTAAGGTAAGGAGCACTGCCATAGCTTCTAGAAAGTTTATGTGAAAGGTCTTGAATAGCTTGGACCAAGTCCCCTGGACTTTTTCCGATGAGAGTGACCTCCCCATCCCTCCTTCGAGGCGTCTGAGTGAATCGTCACCGACGGGGGAGGTGGCTGAAGAAGAACCGACTTCTTTGGATGTCATGGCTTGGGACCAAGGCCTGAGAAGATTACGTAACCGAAGCGGAACTGGTCTTCTCAGATCTCTTCGCGCGTTTGATGCATAACTTCTCCAAACTCCCGGTTGCATCCTTTAGCTGTGCTCTTAGCACTGGGTCTGTCACCGAAGCAAACTGGAGAGGAGCCCAGTACCCTCTCCTGTTGGCGTCTTGATATTCCTTTCGGAATCTAGAAGTCTCTTGACAGAACCCTCTATCTCCTTCCTTTTCTTCGCCGGGATGGAGAAACGGTGTGACAAAAGGTCCCAGTGGATTCCCAGCCACTGGAACTTTTGAGATGGAGAAAGTTGAGACTTTTTTCTGTTGATCTTGAAGCCTTGGTACTCTAGGAACTGGATCACTTGACTGGAAGCTTGCAAGCATTCTGTCTCGGATTGCTGCCCACAACCAACCAGTCGTCCAGGTAGGCTACTACCTGAATTCCCTTTAGGCGTAATTGTTTGAGAGCTACGCTCGCAAGCTTCGTAAAAAATCCTTGGGGCTATGTTTAGCCCGAATAGCATGGCTCTGAAGGCGTATAGTCTTCGTTGTAGCCTGAACCCTAGGTAGGGGGAGAGTCGACGGTTGATTGGAATGTGCCAATAGGCGTCTGACAAGTCTATAGAGACGGAATATGCCCTCTTGGCAGTAAGGTCCTTATGTGTTGCAGTATTAGCATCTTGAATTTGCAATTCCCTCTGAACTTGTTGAGTGGCGACAAGTCCAGAATGACTCTGAGCTTTTCCGAGACTTTCTTGGGAACACAAAACAGCCTTCCTTGGAATTGATGGACTTCACCTTTCGGATCACATTTTTCTCCAACAGTTCTTGAACGTACTCCTCCAGAACGGGGGTGGGAGTGTTGGAAAAACCGAAGGCACGGGGGTGGAGTGGCTGTACCAGCTCCAGCCCAGTCCATTCTTGAGTAGGCTGTGGGCCCAGGGATCGAAGGTCCACCGATCCCGAAATTTCAGAAGTCTCCCTCCTACCGGTATCATCTCACTTGAACTGCCATCCTAAGGTCTTGCCTCCCTGACCACGACCACCCCTGAATCCCCTTTCCCCTTGAGGGCGCCTAGACGAGCCTCTGGCTGCTCCTCTAGGCTTTGCTCGAAAGGAAGTAGACTGCCCTTCGAACGATGGGGTGAATGCCGTGGACTGTGTCGACACGGCCTGGGGTACACACTGAAAAGTGGTCGGGGTTTGTGCCACGATCTGGGGCACTGGAGGCAATGGCAATTGCAGTTGCTGTTGCTGTCTAAAAGGCTTGGCTGGCCGAGACAGTAGCCTAGTCCCTCATAGTCTTCCTCTTTGGTTGAGGACCCTCATCCAGGGAAGACTTTTTTTTGATAGCCAGGCCCCACTTCTGGAGAAGGTTTCTATTCTCCAAGGCGGCCTTATCAACAACTTCTTTGACCAAATCGGTAGGGAAAAGGTCTTTGCCCCCAAATGTTGGAGGAGATTAGTTTCCTTGGCTCGTGCCTCACCATAGCCGAGGTGAACATGAACTCCCTACAAGCTGTCCTCGCCTTGACGAAGCCATAAAGGTCCTTGCCACCACCATGAACATTTCATGGACCTTGGGGTCACTTGCCATCGTCCTCAGGAGTAGTCTGAAGAGACAATGAGGCAGCCAGTCTTTCTTTTGTCTCGAACTCTCCTCCGCTAAGAGAGAGTCAGACAGCTTAGGGAGGTCCTCGCCGAACTGACGTCCGGCAATATCAGCCTCCAACTTCCCAACTGAGAACGTAAGATGGACGTCCTTCCAGTCTTTGTGGTCCATAGGCAAGGCCAGCGACAAGGGTTTACACTCCTCCAGGGAGGGGCAAGGCTTGCCGGCCTCGACTGCTTTTAGTACAGCCGCAAACCCTTTCTGTAAAAAGGGGAAGGCTCTAGCAGGAGAGGACACAAAGGAAGGGAGCTTCTTGCTCAATGCAGCTACCTTTGAGTTAGAGAAGCCCCTCTCTTTCAACGAGGATGAAAGCAGAGCTTGAGCCTTAGCATGGTCCATCACTATGACCTCCTTCGGCTCTGTCTCCTCCTTTGAAGCTGGTTCCTTCCTCAGCCGGACATAACAGTCCGGATATGATGCCTTGCTGGGCCAGAATTCCACCTCCTCTAGGGGAACTGGGCCCAACTTATCCGAGATGACGATCTTTCCAGTCGTCATCGGCATGTGCTCAGCATACCTCCATGGGTTAGCATCTGAGCACACGGGAAGGTCTTTCAAGTTGAGCCTTTTCCGGGGCCCATGTGATTCTGCAAGGCTCTGCATCCGCAGTTCCATTGCAGCCGCCTTCTCCTGATTCTCCTTCTGCATTTGTTGGATCATTCCAACAATGGAGGAGAGGGCCTGTCCAAGCTCTACTGGGAGACCGGCCGATGTTGAGGGAATAGGCTCCGGGATCTGAACCGGAGTAGCCGACACCTCGTCGACCTCTTCCTCTACAACGTCTGGGGCTTGAACTTCATCCTGGGCTTCTGCCAGGAGGTCTTCCTCCAGACGCTCGTCCACGTCACACATCCTGTCATCTAACTGGATGTCTTGCATAGCGACCGCGACTTCAGCATCCACCTGGATCTGAACTTGGGGGATCTCCTCTTGAGGCTGGGGAATCACTGCATCAGCTGATGCCTTAGGGAAAAGATACGCCCTCATCTTCTCACTTGGAAGATAAGGTCCAGAGGTGTTCTTCTGGAAGCCCCTTACCCAGGTACGAAGCTTCTCCCTTGCTATATCCCTAGATTCCGCCGTCCTAGGGGAATCAAAGGCCTCAGTAATCAGGCTAGTACACACAGTACATACCTTAGGGTTCCAATACCGGAGATCACCCTTGGAGACAACGCATGCTGCGTGTCTCCTACAAAACTCATGTCCGCAGAGGTTCTTGCTACGGACGTTGCAGAAAACACTTCCGCACTTCGGAGGGTCCTCCTGTAAAGAAAAGAAATTTCCATAAGTATCAAGTGAACTATGTATCACTGGATATGCATAGTATAGCATAACAATTCAGAAAGGAAAGACACACACTTGTGTTTCCCTCACAACCAATTGTTGCAGTCTTCCAGATAATAAAATCGAATGGTTAATCTCTTCTAGAATAACCAATGCAAAGTTTCCAGAGGAAACAGGTGGACCTCACACCTAAGCAATGATTTTAAAATCCTGGATAATAGACAAGAAAGAACTCACTTTCTTATCTGTAGGGCAACAGCAAAGGGCTGTGCAGGAAAACACAAAAGTGTTAGAACACACAGTGCTGTGCCAAAACCTATACTATAGATTTCTTCTTACAGTATATGTTATACTGAAGAATACTAGTACAGAATAGGAGGTTATGTGCCGGCCAGCTCTTGCCGGCCGGCACACACCAAAACTAGCTTTAAAGTATACTACTTAACAGCTATAAGGCGGCAGAACGCTGGTTCAAATGCATGTGCCGGCCAGCAGTAACTGCCGGCCGGCAACAGCCAATGTCGGCCGGCAATGACTGCCGGCCGGCAATTACACAAGGTAGTACCCGGCTGCCGGCCACACTCTTGTAGACCGGCAGACAAGGGCTGACATTAGCCGGCCGGCAAAGGTACATGACCGATGCCAGCCGGCAGCAAAAGAACCAGAGGACTACGACTGTCCGGCTGCCGGCCTATGAGGCCGGCAGCCAGGTCGGGTACAGCACTAGAAGAATAACAGAATGGATGCCGGGATAAGAGTGTACACTACCTCCAAGCCCGGCAATCCGAAAGAGTGCATATAAGGAAGGGGAGAATCTAATTCAGGCTTCCTGACCAATGCCGTCTGGCTCTGCAGGCAGGCATGGATGAGGGACCAAGGGAGGTCCGGGCAGCACTCAAAGCAGAAGACCCTTGGCAAGGGACTGAGTCCATTCCACATCCTAACCTATTCTAGGTCCAGATGTAGAATGACGTACAGTACTGTAATGGCTAGGCCATTACGGAGATAGAGGGGGAAGGGACAAAAGAGGGTCCTACCAACCTTGCTTTAGTGACGGATCACCGCAGCCAAGAAACTCATCTTAGCCTAAGGGAGATCCAAGGGGGGAGGCCAGCAATACTTGCCAGCTCCTAGAGAACCAAAGCAAGGAAGGTGTTGCTACTCCCAGGGAAAGAATCTTATCCTCCCCGAGAACAGCAACAAGGACTAGTCTGGTAGATCACAAAAGAAGGAATCATCTCGTACAGAAACCTTCGGTAGTGACCTAAGGAGGCTAAGCCTCCTATGTCTGTGTCAGGCCAGCGAGGGAGGACTCTACCCCAAGCCAGACAAACACAGACTCAGACTAAAAACCCTGTGTTCTGTCCCTCTTTGAAACCAGACTTACTGGAACAGGAAGGTACAGTAACATCCCAGTATAGTTTTATCGAAAGTTAATTCAGATAAACCACTTAGGGATAAGCCCAAGGCTTAAACAGAGGGAAAGGGATTGCATACCTTCTCCGAAGAAAAGAAAGCAACCGGGGAGTATGAGAAAGTATACTAAGGCTCCATAAGCAACTTAGCCTAGGCACCAAGAGAATCGATTACCTAAATCACCGAAACTCACTCGTATACTATCTTGGAAATATTCAACATAATCTTAAATGTATAAAAAGCAGCCTAAAGCTTCAATAAAATTTTAATACACTCGGAAAAACCAAAATCATGCCTTAAGTACTAGGACCAAACGACTAGGCTACATCCTATGTAACGCTAAATAGCTAAAATTTATTGAAGCAGAAAAACCGGGAATGTCGCTCTGACTAACTAAACTTATACCTAGCGAGTGACAGCGTCCATGACGCCTCCGGTAGGCTACGGCTCTTGTAACAAAGATTAAACCTATTAATCACTTAAAAAATTACCAAGAGCCTACTTTTATACATAAAAGACATGGTACTCAACTTATCAGAGGCCGACGAAGTTGGAGAAGCCATGAAAAGTCGAATAAATCCAAGATTTGCGAGAAACACAGGAAAAAACCACCGAGTTGTTAAGCTACGCAAAAAGGAATGTAGATGGCGCCAGGATTGGCGCCAGGCACGCTTACGAAACGGGAGATAGGGAGCCTTGGGAGAGGCTCCCCATTTTTCTTTCCCGATTTCGTTTTTTGCCAATTGACCCCTGCGATACGTAATATCTGTTCGGGGTGCAGATTGCCATGTGGCGTGTCAAGAATACGTCCTCTGATATGTCGCAATATCCCTTTCAAGAGGGATATTCGCTCCAGGAGTTAGAATTCTGGTACCTTAAGGTAAATTCTCTGGGAATATCGCTGTAGTTGTAATATACCCTAGGAAGCTACCCAATAGGAACTTCCATTAGGACGACATGGCTTGAGCCCAAAAATATATTTATATATATACATGTATATATATACATATATACAGTATGTATATATATATATATATATGAGTGTATATATATATATATATATATATATGTATATATATATATATAATATATACACAGAGAGAGAGAGAGAGAGAGAGAGAGAGAGAGAGAGAGAGACTGTGGAGGTGGTCAACCTTCTTCCCTCTTGCAAATCGGCTAAATTGCCTTCGGAGAATATCTCTCCCAATAAAAGATTCAGAAGGACTTACTATGAAGGGAAAAGACAAGACCTTCCGAGGGATATTCATGTTGCACCTGCAAGCAATATCAACACACAGAGAATTACAACAAAAGAAATGTGTATGAATCTTGGAGTTAATTTTCTAAAGTTTATTGCTCATTGTTGTTATGTATCTATACTTATGCTATTATTCCATGTTTAAACAAAAGCACCTGAACACCAAAAGGGAACAGAATAATGTACAATATCAAACGATACCAAAGAAACAAAAGATGATCTAGATTTCTTGATTAAGATACAAGCATATTACACACAAAAATTAAAATGTCGTTACTATGTACGATCGTGTGACACACGGTTGGTACAATGGCACAGAAGCTATGGCACTAACAAAGACAAAAGAAAAAGGGTTTGATTTTGGAGTGTCCTTCTCCTAGAATAGCTGCTTAACATAGCTCAAGAGTCTCTTCTACCCTAACCAAGAGGAAAGGGGAAGGATGCCACTGAACAATTACTGTGCAGTAGTTAACCCCTTGGGTGAAGAAGAATTGTTTGGTGTTGCCAGTTGTATGAGGACAGAGGAGAATATGTAAAGAATAGGCCAGACTATTCGGAGTGTGTGTAGGCAAAGGGAAAGGAACCGTAACCAGAGAGAAAGATCCAATGTAGTACTGTCTGGCCAGTTAAAGTACCCCATAACTCTCTAGCCGTATCTCAACGGGTGGTTGGTGCCCTGGCCAACCCACTTCCAATAAAGAGATCTCCTCCAACAAATGATTCAGAACCATTTTCCCACTTCTTCCAGAAGGACTGATTCTAAAGGGAAGAGACAAGTCCCACCGAGGGACATTCATGTTGCACCCCCAGGCAATATCAACAACAAAGAATGGCAATATAGGAAATTTTGATGAATATTAGAGCCTATATCTTAAGGTTTCCTGGTCATCGCTGCAGTGTTTTTATAGTTTACTAAATCATTTATTCTTAATTCTTAAAATATTGGTTAAGTATTTCAACAGAATTACCTTAACACCAAAAGAAAAAAAACACAATAATGTATAGTACCAACAGGTATTAAAGAGACGAAAGCCAACTTAGATTTCGTGGTCTAGTTCTGCGCCCAACTTCAAGAGTCTTTCTATGAGATTTCCATGCTCCACCTTACAAATATCTCTGCTAATTCTCTATATCATTTGCCCTCTCCGTATTTTCATCCTCTTCAGCACTACACCATTAATTCAAAGAACCTTCATTAACGAAAGAGACAAGAAATGACGTCAGGAGGTGTAACTGCTTCTTCGCTTATTTGTTTGTGTACTTCTTTTTAATCCCAGGAGTTGCGAAGATGACATTGAACCTTTCAAGGAGATTTTGTTTAAAGCACAGTAACACGATGGGAGACCTGGAGTTTCTACAATCAGGGGTTCTCTCTCTCTCTCTCTCTCTCTCTCTCTCTCTCTGCGAGTTCCTGTACACAAATATACAAGTAGGTCATTTATCAAACATTCCTTGAAATGAAAAAAAGCATATCAAGAAAGAAAAAGGCTCTCTTGTATATCGCAAGGAGCCTATATTGCATACCCTTTAACTAAAGTCTAATTCCTCCTGAACTTTGGAGTAAATCTTTTGGTGACTTAAACTGAAAAAGAAATATGTAACTTAATCTGAAGTTCAAAAACTAATCCGTTATCATTTTGAGGACTTGGAAAGGATTAAGTTAATTACCTCACAATAATGATCCCTAGCTTTAGTGAGTTGGAATTTAGATGACTTTCATAAGAGATTATTTAATAAATTTATTACGCCCACACACGTCAAAGTTACATATTAGCAGTTACATACAGCACACTAGAAATAAACAGAAAAAAAGAAAAATTACAGCATTGAATCATCAGTATATCAGTTACAAAAATAACATATATGAGATCGTATGCCATTATCACAACAACTGCAACAGACAGTTTAGCAGTCACCAAAGTGTGGATGACGAGTCAAAATTACGTCTAAGTGGTCATCTTTGAGTTAATATTGACAGGTTTAGAGTAAATTTTGTCCTTGAGGTAACAGATTCCTGACAGTGGAGCAATAAAGGCAGTAGTGTTCAAGGTTAATTAGCAAGGTTACACAGTTTACATGAGGTGTAGTGTGGTATATCTAGTGTCTGGCCAACCTGCCACAAAGGAGGATATACCAACCTTAGCCTAGCACTTACGACATTATGCCTACGCATCATGAGTCCACGTCGCTGGTACTTGTGAAGGCTCTGCAGAAAGTTATCAAGATATTGTGTGGAAACACTAGTGCCCCTCTCTGCATCCCTACGAGAGAGAGAGAGAGAGAGAGAGAGAGAGAGAGAGAGAGAGAAAGAGTGGTAAAGTTGCTGATTTATTACTACTTAGAGAGAGAGAGAGAGAGAGAGAGAGAGAGAGAGAGAGAGAAGATTGATTTGTTAAGGATATTACAATGTGAAGAGAGTGAAAGACGAAATATGAGGGTAAGTGAGAAAGAAAGAAATGGGTGAGAGAGAGAGAGAGAGAGAGAGAGAGAGAGAAAGAGAGAGTCAGGTAGCAACATTACTTCTTTACAGGTTCCAAAATGGATCCTTAAAGCCCTTAATCCTTTTTACTCCCAGACATTATAATGTGGTAAATCTCACTCTCCTTCTGGTTAAGATCTCACCAAGGGTCATCTAAGGTCATCCTTAAAACTGCTTACGACACTGAAGCTATTTGAGGCTTCCTTCTTGACCTTGTGTTGTATCTAGTATTTTATCAAAGTGAGTGAAGCAGACATACAGAGGTTTTGATGCTACCAATAGATTACTGTATTACCAAGATTTTTATCAACACGAACTTCATCCAACAACCTACAGAATATGAAACCAAAGTTCTCAACATTCTCTTACTTTCTTCATTACTGATAGATTTACACAAAGAAAATATTTGTATAAAACTTTGCATTTGTAAAGGGATTTAGAAATATGAAGAAAAGTTTGATGTTGGATAAAAGAAAGAAAAAAATAGCAGTCACAAAGAATGAACAGTTAAAAACGGTGTTGGCGAATGTATCAAAACCAAAAGAAATATGAAACAAAAAAAGTAAAATGAAAGAAAGTAAAAGAGAAAGCGATGGCAACCAATACTTCTATTGTGTTTCCATTTCATAACAGAAGAGTTTTATTTTCAGTAGTTAAAAGTGCAACGATAAGAATTGGATAAACTTGTGGCAGTAATATTACATGTATTCGTATATCACTATTGTAATACTTGGAATACTTGAATTATTCTTGAACTGGAAAAGTCTGTTTGTTGCATCTGTGAGATTTAGGAATACGTTTAATATCATTTTGCTTACTAAGATAGAATTTGAGTCAATCTATAAAAGGAATATTACTTCCTATCCCACATGTCATCGACCAGAATCTTCATAGTGAGACACATTTCAAGATAACCTCTAATTCTTTCTTAGATTCGTTCAATATTCATCATCAAATACAAGGAGAGTTAGAAGCAAGTAATGACGAGCAGTCTGGCGTATGAAACAGCATAATCGATCATCAACGAACGGTATTTCTAAAGAAAATTGTTTCCTTGGAATAAGATAATTAACATTACTGTACCATCTTATAACACTGTCTTGATCAGGGTATCACATACATTGTGCTCTCTCTCTCTCTCTCTCTCTCTCTCTCTCTCTCTCTGTTGGACCTTGCAATCACCCCAAAACACGATTGACTGAGGGAAGCAGGCTTCGTCTTATTAACATGTCTGCATATTCAAATTTTCTTCTTTTCAGTGGTTGATTCAATAAACACAAAACAGATTACTTTGATCAAGCTGTCCAAAAAGGGTCAAATAAGATTTGTATTCACTTAGGATGAAATAGATCGTTGCATGTTGAAAAATAACCTTTGTTTATCAATAATATTTTAGATACCCAGAAGAAATATTGAAAAACGAACATCAATAAAACTGGCCAATTTGTAATTGGTTATAAATTGTAACTTTTTTACCCATTATTCGGAATATTTGATAATATTTCATAAATCCCTAATAAATTGTAAATGGATGAGATTCTGTCATTTTCTGAAAAGTAGTACAAATAGATGAGACCTTAGGAATCTAGTGTCAGCGGTAATGAGTCACAACGATTGTCAAACGTCATTCTATGAGAGTACACACTTTGCACGATTGCAGTTGAGGAATGATAAAGGAAAGAATGAAACAATGTGAGAATGACCAGATTTCTAAAGTGAAAATATATATAAGTTTATTTTTCATACTTTCATACTTATAACAATTATAGTTATTAGAGCAGAGAGACAACTTCAACACCGTTCAACAATTTATGATGAAACTTTTTGTCGAATTTTTGGAAATATTAGAAACTAAATCAACTATTCTCGGGCTGCAATCATGTGGTTCTCTCCTTATTCAGATCCTGATTATCTTTTCAATAACTAGTAAAGAGAGAAACAAAGGTCATCGAAAAAGCCAATATTCTTTGCTTCAAAGGCACACTGGATTTTGATATCCTAAAAAACTCATTTGGAATGCAATAAAGAAAAGAAAAGCTTCCAGTTAACAAAAGATATAAAAATCCAACGCCACCTCTAACTTACTTAACTAGAATTCCTTTCAGACTCAACATGTCAATTGCACAGTATTTAACGGCAAATTGCTCTTCGGAGATTCGTTGAGGATTATTTGATGAGATTTCGCTCTAAGTTATTTTGTTTGAATGGGAATTATTATCTTTTTCTTTTCTTTTTTTATTTTTTTTTTACTAAATCCAATATCTCTGACCATGCAGTATACGTTATACTGTAATTCTTAAGGTTTTAAAAGCAAATTACTTTTATCGGGGCCTAAAATAAAGCAATTTTGAGTACAATTTATCTTGTTAATCTGAGATGGAGATTTCTTTGTGTGGCCTTTGCATGATTACAACAGTTAATTACAATTTCTAAGAGTATTTCGATTGTAGTAAATTCTTGTATCAATCATATGTTATTCAACATAATTATGGGGTTAAATTTCGGCCACATTTTTCTATTACACAATTATAATCTAAATGTGATATCCAATACATAGTCTCTGAAGGTCGATAGGAGGATATCTAGGGTTTTCAAAATGTACATCCCATGGAGGAGAACAGTTTCTTGTGGTTAACTGAACCTTTGAGTTGAGAGAGAGAGAGAGAGAGAGAGAGAGAGAGAGAGAGAGAGGGGGGGGTGAGCTTGTTAGGGCAATGTCACTGTCCCTTGCCTTTGTCATTCATGAGTGGCCTTTAAATCTTTAAACCTTTAAGGTCTATTATCTGTATCATGAATCTTATTGATGCATCAAAGTTTCACATCATTCCAGATCTCAAGGTGTTTCATCTATATCAGCAAGTAAAAGTCTTATGAAATCGGGAGTCTTTATGTTTCAGACTTTTTCAAATGACCTGAGATTGAAGCCTAGTTGTCTTTTGTCAATGTTGATTGTCCTTTCTTCACAATCCTTATCTCTTCCTTTCCATTTTATCTCCTGACAAACATCTTTCTAAACTGAAGGTTATGCTACTTTTTTTTTTTATATTATCGACCTCCGAATAAGGTAGTTAGAAGTTCTTCATAATATTAAAGTATAAGAAAAATCGTTATCGAACAGAATTAGTGAGTGTAACAAGGATATATTGATACATGTATAATTAATTTCTAAACGAAATTGAAGTCTATCAGAGATTGAAAAATAAAAATTCCCCGAAAGAGAAAATTAATTGATGATTTGAACGGTAATTTTCGTTTATCTTTTCCTGATTCGCGTTTCTTTGTTTAATGGAACAAGATAATGACTTAAGGGGGAAGTCACTTTTTATTCAAATTATGCAAACTGAAAAGTAAAGTTTAAATGGCTTTCTTGTAAAAGTGTTTATTATTATTGTTAGAATGGTATTAATCAAGATCCCTCTTTATAGATTGCTTATTCTTTTTCTCTATCTCTCAAGAGTTCATCGCTGATGCTTATCCTCATTTCCCCCCTTTTTCCTACCCTTTTTGCTTCCTTTACTTTTCTAAAAGAGAGCAAATGCGTCTCCTTAGAGTAACTGGAAAACTCTGCATGTCAGCTTTCCAGGGGACACATAGAGGATGAAAAACAATGACAAAGAGAGAAAAGAAAAAAGGATAGTATCGTTGTACGACGCTGTTCAAATTGGTTGAAATTGTCAGTATTCCTTTAATCCTGTTGAACACCACCTGACCAGTGTTATTTTGTTTTTTAAAGAATGAAATATAATTTTATTCATTCTGCATTTGAGCAAAAGAACAACCTCAACTACTCATGTGCATTGAGGCTATAAAACACTTAAAAGAGAATGTCTTTAAAGTTTCCATATCATCTTCTGCGTTCTTTGCCTGTGACGTCATCACACCACCTGACTTTTCCGGTGGTCGTCAACCAGTTAGGAGTACCAACCTATGAAACTCATGAAACCTAAAAACACTCATAATCACAGAAAACATGATGAATTAAGTCCTGTTAGCAACACTATATTTATATTGTAATCTAATATATATTTTATTTGTCAGGATACAAGATCATAATAAAGGCTGTTCATTTGTTCTTTGTATTACCTTATACTGTATCCTTTTGCGTTGGAGTCTTGGTATTCATGTCGTCTATAATGGGTGATTTCATTATTGGCTCGAAGGGAAAAGGAAAGTCTCTGTCTTTAAAAGTCATTATATTTATCACTTTTGACATAACTTATTTATAAAATAAAATGTTATACCAAATAAAACATAATTGCAAATAGTAAACTTTACATACAACAATAACTTTCAGGATTACGACAAACATTACTATTTTCTAATATCCTTCCTCCCCTACAGATCATAAAGGAAAATCTTTTTCTCTTAGTTGACAACAGATGGTGTTGGGAACGGGATTATAGTAGAGTACCTATATAAACACACTGTGACAATTCCCCTATCAAGAGAAAGTGGCACCACTTCATGGTCAACTCCGATTTTCAGTGCCACCTTTCCGTTGCTTTTTCCTGTTACATTCGAGATGGGATTTTCATCGACATTTGAATCTCTCTCTCTCTCTCTCTCTTTCTCTCTCTCTCCTCTCTCTCTCTCTCTCTCTCTCAATCTCTCTCTCTCTCTGAATATGTGTGCGTGTGTTTTGTGTGCTTTTTCTGAAGCAAGAAGAAACATTTTATAATGACCAAAGGTGCCAACAGAATGCAATCAGGGGAAACAAATGAAAACTGCCCTCAACAAACTAAAAGAAATTTGTCGCAACTTGTCGAAGCCCAACAAAGGAGAGCTAAATACGGAGACGATTAATTTCTCTATCTCTTTTGTTTCTTTTTCTTTGGGAAAGAGGCAGACGCTTTCGATTGGAGATTCAAGAAAGGGGCGTGAAATAGTTTGACCACGCCCAACTTTGCAGCCTTCGTTGAGGTGTCTCTTCAAACTGTTCGCATTAGACTAAACCTTTTAAACCGTTTAGAAAATTATGATGACTATTGGTAAAACCTTGAAGTCGTTAACGTCTCCTGTTTTATTTGAAAAAAAAGAAGAAAAAAGCGTAAAATTTGTTTGGTCTTGGTTCTGTGAACGACGAATATTGTAGATTAGTTCCACTCTTTACTGTCAATACATTATCAGATACATTACACAAAGTTCACGTATTAACTGTTCCTTGTTATTTGCAATACTACGTGCATTGTTGCAGGGTCACAACAATAGAAAAGCTCGTTCTCTGTGTATCAGATTGTTTCCATAATTTTGCTTTTTTGTTTCAATATTATCAAATGTGTTATGATCTCCTTTGAAGGCTGAGCTGGAATTCTCCCAAGAATTTCCACGTGAACACAAAACTGCAAATACACACACACGAGTACAAAACTTATGATGTATATATACTTACGTAAATAACAATAGAACAAATCTAAGGAAATAGTTAGAAGTAGAGAATCCCATGTACCCGCAAATATACACAAAAGCCTACTTGCACCGAAATCTATAAAGTAGGCTTATGCAAGTACACAGGCACTCACACTTGTCCATTTACACATCATACGCCAATGAGCCCCTCTGTTCAATATTGGAGGGTCCTCACCGATGACCGGAAGTGTAAAAGTGTCCACAAATCTCTAAGGAAGTTTCATGATTTCGAAGGAAGATCCAATAACTGACAGAAAGCATTTCTTTCTTTCTATTTCCCAAAATTGTTATTATTACTATTATTACTAGCCAAGCTACGGCCATAGTTGAAAAAGCAGGATGATATAAGCACAAGGGCACTAACAGGAAAAAATAGCCTAGCGAGGAAAGGAAATAAATAAACCAGGAGAAGAACAAAATAAGATAGAGTAAAATATTGTAATAACTTTGTTATTTTTCGTTTCATATCAGTCTAATAAACGTGGATTATTTTTGCTGGAAAAGGTTAGAATTTTATTCTTTACTTTTATATAGTCAATAAAAGGTTTATTCTAATGACATGAGCTTGTGAGATAATACTATCTTTATCTGCAGTCGTTTCTTTTAGGTCACTGACGAGGAAAGACTGAGTAGTCACATAATGGAGTACAACACCTGACACACCAAAGAGATTAACCATCAGGTTGACCTTCTTAGAGATTCCATCAATAATAATAATAATAATAATAATAATAATAATAATAATAATAATAATAATAATTGAATGAATGAAATGGAGAGTAGTTTTGTTTCCTGTGTGTATCAAAGTACATTCTTATAACTTTAGGGAGCTTATCTTATATCTTATTTTCATTCTTATTGACATAAGAGTTGTGATGCGTCCAGAAACTTCTCGAATGATTCTGTTACCTGACATCACACAATGAAGAATCCTCTGTAATAAACGTTACACAAAATATTGTCGCAAACTCAAGGCTGCAACTGGTAATGAAATATACAGAACTGCCAATGTATCCAGGAACCGAGCAGACTTGCCATTCCTTACTGAGATATTCCAGCAATAAATGCAAATCAGGAAGTGATTAGAAATTTTGCAATGCAGGCTAATTTTATTGAGACATTTTCATTCATGAGTTTAAAAAGTTTTAGTTTATACAGCCACCTTCCTAGTTTGTTATCTTTTTATTATATATGTGTTTCTTTATTTGCCACTTGTTGGTTCTCCATCCATGAAATGACGGTAACAGCTGTTCGACAGACATAACTATACACTTAAAAAAATTACCTTTATTGCTATCTGATGATTCTACGTATTTGTATTTAAGAGTTGACAGTCTGGGAGAAGTCAAAAGCATTTTAATAAGACGCAAAATACTTTTAAACCGAGAGTATCCTTATTTAATGTGCCTTGTCCTGTACTGAACCGTCGTTGCCTTGTTTCTATGGTTTCATCAAACCTCACATAAAGAAATTCAATAAGATTAATCAAAAGAGATTAAAGACGTCGGTGTAAACAGAATGACATCCGGATGTCCAAACCTCTTTTGGAAATTCCCTTCAGATTGGTTTTGGTGATGTCCCTGATGGTGACATCGGCTCAGATGACTTCAAATGATTTTAATCTGGCATTGAAATATTATGACATTGAATGGTCTGGGAAATTTTCATAATTTTGATTTATGTGTTTTTAATGTCATCCCTGGCCATTTTCCTTGTAAAAATCAACTTAATTCGGTTAAGAAAAATCTTGCCTACCAAGTTAATGGTTTTTGTGATCTGTTTAATATCGAAGGAAGAGTAGAGACGTGAAGGTCAAAACAAAATATTTTTGGTCATAACAAACGTTATTAATAGAGATATTTCTAAGCATATCAAGTAAACAAGCAAAAATGATTTACGAGGAAAAGGTGATAAATAATAACAGAGAATTCCAAGTCACAACACCAGACCTCAGAATATCACGTCATAATGTTTATATATATATATATATATATATATATATATAAGATTCATAAAGAATTTTTTCGTTGTATATGAAAGCCGGAACAGGCTTCCCTATCGCATTTAACACTCGTGTCAATAGAATGATTTTCAGATTTCAATCAAACACAAAATTCCCCCCTTTTTCTTAGATGTATTCAGTGAATATTCTCGCTCAGCCTTATGTCCTCGTCTGACCTGAAGCCTTTGAAGGTTTGAAGACTTTTTTTCTTCATTGATTTTGTTCTCCGGTTTGTTCACTTGCAATTTGAACACCATCCTTCTGTTCCTCCTTCTGTTCAACAACAAAATAATCCATTTTAGAGCCTACCTTGGCATGGGTTATGGTGACATTGCCTTTCATTAGAAGAGACTAAGGTTCGATCCCCGCATGAGGTAGAATTTTACACACACTAGTGCGCACACCGCGCACACAGACGATCAGATTAGACTGAAACGAACGAAAGAATGATTTTTTAGAAGGTCTTTTTTTTATTTATTATTTCTATAATCATTTCAAATGTTAAATGATTGAGTGATTTATTTCTTTGTCTATCTATTGTGCCATCTATCTATTTATTCAAAGAGAGAGAGAGAGAGAGAGAGAGAGAGAGAGAGAGAGAGAGAACATGCTCTGATACGATGTTCTATTAGGAAATGAAAGTGTATATTTCCAATATCCTGGTGCTAATATGATTTAGTTCAATATATGTGACATACATTCAAGTGAGAATTGTGATGAACACGACATTTGAGGGAAGACTAAAGAAAGATGCTGTAGACACATACTTATAGACTTGCAACGTGTACTATACAATACTGCTGCTTGGGTATGAATCTCAATTTTTATGATGAACAAGTATTACGAAAGCGTCCAAACAATACACACACACATACACACACACACACACACACACACTCATATGAGCAATACGAAAGTTCTATAAAAATAAGCGGAATGTTTTGACTATAATTCATCAAGACTCAGCGAAATTCCAACAACAACACCCACCTACTTCTCCTTCACTCTCTCGTCTCTCTGCATTTTATTCTATTCCTTCATAATTACATCTAAAATCTTTTCGCTCTATATATCTTATTAATGAATAAAACTCATGAATAAATGTATTAGATACATGTACTACTCATCTACATGCAAAATTCATTTAAATAAAAGTTTATATCTGACTTTGTCTTTCTAAACAGATATTCCGATAAATGCGGTCATTTATCATTATATAATTTGTCTGTCATCTTTTATCCAGTTTACTCTTCATAAAAAAAGGTATTACATAAAAAATAAAGTTTGAATACAATTAGGCTGTAATATATCAACATTGAATATTCACTTAAAATTTGTAACATTATCATAATTTATGATTCACACTCTAATTGATTATTCAAACCTTTGACCTATAAAACATTTTTTTCATAATGCCTTTAAAGGTTTATTTTTTATCAAGAAACCTAAAATGCTTTTAGTACCTAATCTTGCATGATTTTCAGAAGCCATTAGATCTGGATGTATTTTTATTGGTATCGGAGAAATAATTCCGACTATTTTCTTGTGTTTAATCAACTCTTGAATTGGAAAGTGGTCACTATAAGTGCACCACATACACATATACACACAAATATATATATATATATATATATATATGTATATATATATATATATATATGTTTCCTGTATATATATATATATATATATAAATATATATATATATATATATATACACACACATATATATATATATATATGTATATATATATATATATATTTATATATATATATATATATATATATATAAATATATATATATATATATATATATATCCGTTTTCTTCTGTGGATCTTATTTACACATAGTATGCAATTGCAACCCTCCACTGACCCTCTTCATTGTACTCGTATGTCCAGGAAAAAGATATTCATCTTCGGAGGTTACCTATAATTACATATTTTATCAATAGGGTTTTTATTTTTATTCCAAAAGGAACTTCATAATATCTTGAATATTTGTTGTCCCTTATTATTATTATCATTATCATTATTATTATCATTATTATTATTATTATTATTATTATTATTATTTTATTCTATTTTTTTTTTTTGCTAATGGATTTTAGGGAAGTTAGAAATCCTTGATGCTGCCAATTATTTTTGGTTGTTACATCTTATTGCAGCAATGAACTCTCATGTTAATTATTTTTTCTCCCTGCCCAACTACGCTCATTTCTCAGCTCTCCTTGTTCCTAGGGTAGGGAGAGAGGAAGTAATCATACCCTAATGAGAAGTGGTACCCCGAGAGGCACACTTGTAAACTACAACTGCCGTGTTGTAGTTAGGAAAGGGGGAGGGGTGGGATAGGTTGAATCTGTGTGTGTGTGAACTAAAAATTTAGCCCACATTTAGAAACTTTTATTATCTGTGAGATGAGATTATATGAGAGATAAATATCCTGATCAGGGATAAGAATTTTAAAAACCATCATTTTTTTCCAACAAGTTAGAATGATAGCATAAGATGAAAACCAGACAGGAGAATAAATAAATTCAGAGAACGACATAAGTAAACACACCAGGAAACCAATTAATAACTAATAATTTGAGTCGATTCTTCCCATGAAGTCTAAAGAAGTGATGTCTGAAAGGGATATCAGAGTATGTTAGTGACAAGTATGTAATATACAGCTACATATCATGTAAATGTAATTAAAGAGAAGTAAATATCAATCCTACGTCTATCAAAAAAGAATGACTAAACTAAATAGAAACATGTATTTTATCCCAGTTATAGAATGACTGAATAAATGCTATGCAACGGACATTACAAGTTTGCTTTTCCTCAGGTAACCAATTCGCGATGACTAGAGCCTTTCCATTTATTGTCTATTTACACAACTATTTTCTTACCAACTCATTGCTGATCTGTTTCATGAACATTTAATTTGCATAATAAAAGAGATGTTATTGAATCAAACTTGCTGTCTGAATTGTCTTAATTAAAACTGTTTTCACAAAAAAACTGATAAAAACTATTTATCACAAAGAGAGTTTCGTTTAATAGATCTGAATATTCAAGGCATGAAATTACAGTCTTTCTTTTCTTTGGGAACAATAGTCCTTGCTGGGAAAGTTTTCATCTCTCTCTCTCTCTCTCTCTCTCTCTCTCTCTCTCTCTCATAACTTTTCTTGGCACATGATATACAAATCAGATTTTCTTCTTAATGGAAACCAAAGTTATTCACTGAAGACTTAGTCCAGTGTCATGTTGATAAAGATTGAGAATTTTTCAAGTTTCTAAAAGTCTTCGTTATTGATCTGATGAGAAATTGGCTGAAGTTAGTTGAGTTTTATGAAGCAAAGTTTGAAAGACGAGTTTTGGAAGAAGAAGAAGAAGAGTCCGGTTCCTTCACCTGAGAAGACCTACGGATGATAGAGATGAGAGGGACTGGTGTTACATTACTTATTTGTGAAATACCAAACCTTTAAGTCTTCCATCTTTTGTTGTTTACATCTTTGCAGGAAAGGTTAATGTGGAAGCAGATGGACCAGTGTCTCTAGGTGTTGGTCTCCCTCCCAAGGTCTCATCTTTGTTAATGGGGAGGGAGTGGGAAGGAGGGAGGGGAAGGAAGGGGACAAGAGGGGAAGAGGAGCGGAGGGAAGGGGAGAGGATGAGGAGGGAGGGGGAAGGGAATGGAGGAGGGTAAGAAAAGGGGGTAGGGGAGGGGAGGGGAGGAGGAGGAGGAAGAGGAGGAGAAGGATAGAAGGGAGGGGAAATGTGTCTGCATACCACACCCTCATGAGTGTGAAGAAGATAAAAAAGAACAGTTAAGGTAAATAAAAGTTCCATTTAAACTATCGAAGAAAAACTTGTTATTGAACCCAATGGATAAAAATAACGTCAGAAGATATTTCTTTAGTCATAGAGGGAAGGACAATGCAGATGTGTTGGTGCTAAGTGTGCAGCTTCACTCTTTGTGCTAACAGGATGGATACATAAATCAAATGAAATGCTTTTTGAAACCTCCCTTTGCAACATGAAGGGGATTGCTGAAACAAACATAAACTTTCTCCAATGAATTTCCTTATTGCTTCCCATTGCGTGTTAATTGCATCCCTAAATATCCATTGATGTTAATCAAAGTTTGACGTCAGATGTCCCTGAGATGTTCCCTCCACTTAAATGAAGACATCGGTGAGTGACGTCCTTTTGTAAAGTATTCGGAACCCTTCAATTTATTATTTGACTTCCAAAAGTTGATTCCAATACATAATTTTAAAGCTTAAGTAATCTCTCTCTCTCTCTCTCTCTCTCTCTCTCTCTCTCTCTCTCTCCTGGGCCGAAAGAACATCCAGAGACCCTGAAGCAAAATCGAAAAAGAGGAATCAATCTGAAGATATGAATGAAAGTGGAAGACAAAATTTACAAGATTTATCATCACACATGTATCGAATCAGTTTTGGATTTTGATGAAGGATTATCATCAAGTGACTTATTTCTGTGTTTGTCTGCTGCCAACCTTATCTTAAGGTCTATCAGATTGACCATGAGACTTGAGACATATAAAAAGACATAACAAATGATACCATAAAGATAAACACATTCTGTAATCTGATAGAATCTCTTCAATTACTTTGAAATCAGGAGAATTCTCGGTTTACCCTTAGGTTAAATCAACTTTCCCTAAGAGAGATTCCTCTACAAAATAAAGATCAAGATCAGACATCAATTTTTTCCTGAAGAAATATCTTCGTCTGTTTATCGTCAACACTATACCAGGGAAGTTAACTTTCAGGTTTCATCTCATTCAAGCCAAACGAAGAGAGCTTGCAGTTTTCCAATTCTTTATTTTACATTTAATTGCAGCTAGGTTTAAGGAGAGAGAGAGAGAGAGAGAGAGAGGGGGAGAGAGAGAGAGAGAGAGAGAGAGAGATTCCTACCGTGCTTCCTTAGGGAGAAAGAAGGTTGGTATTTCTCACTCTGATAAAACTTTATATACAACTTTGTCTTCTTTTTATATCTAAGGGAAAGTAATTTTACTTGCACAGGAAACAATGAATAATATAATACGAAATCGTAAATGACAAATAATCCTTTATTTCTCAGAAATGTTGTAGAGTTCTGTTGTATAATCGAGGGAATTTGGCAATTCAGAATAACTGCATACATTATTAGACATCTGTCAAATTCTATTCCTTTTATATCTAAATAAACATCCCGGTAATATTTGAGGAAGAGAAGAACTGTCAATTTATTTTGGAAATTTGTTTTAAATCCTGATAATAATTCAGGTATTGTTTGAGAATGACTTTCTCTCTTCTTGTTTTCAAACGAAAATATCTCATCCCAAATGGTGAAGACCTGAACAACGTATGACGAAGAAGAAGAAGAAGAAGAAGAAGAAGAAGAAGAAGAAGAAGAAGAAGAAAGATCTTCCTTTTGATCAAAGGGAGAATTAAAAGACATAACTGTTTCATTGCATCGGTGTATGTCTTCTTCTTCTGCAGTGACACCAAACAAAAGGGAAACACAAATCAAACGATCAATCATTTGTGTCATTCATTACAGTAATGAAAACATTTTATGTAATCAAAACACAAATTTCGTTTTGTAATTAGTTTTTCTCAATTCATCGATGGCTAAGTTATCGTTCATTTGTTCATTTATTACAGGACAGAAATTGTGAATTTAGAATTATATTTTGCAATTGATCATGACGAACCTATTCATTACATTACGAATTATAATAGGATATAAATAACATTGCATAGTACGCGTAGATCAATATATGAAATCCCCCTCTGCCAACTATGATAACCAGAATTACTATTACATTAACAAATAATACAATTAATTCTATTTTATTCCATTAATTGGTTCATAGTATAACCAAACACTCTATTGCACATATAATTCAATATTGGAATGTTACTTCTCTATAAGAAGAATAATTTTACTTTGCATGAAGGTCCTTCAAACGTTAGTTTCATTCTTCATAACATCAAGATTATGTTTGGAGTTACGATAAAATATATGAAATAAGGTACCAATGAAATGAATTTTTTATTTCACCATTCTTCTAACAGAGTATCAACAGAATTTTAATCCTCAATCAGGAAATCTCTTGGGATCTTTTTACTCTGCAGGAAGGTCCTCCAAACAATAGTTTCATCATTTCTAATATCGAAATTTTTTTAGAGATACGATATGAAATATATCAGATAAAGTACTGATGAAATGGATTCTTTATTTCACCATTCTTCTAACAGAGTAACACGAGAGGGAAACTGCTTTATTGTGTCATAAACCTAGTGAACAAAAGAAACTTGATAAATGACCGTAACAAAGGAAGATAATTAGATCACTAGTTCAACAAAGTTTTTAGTAAATCTTTAAAGTAATGAAGAATAGAGATTGATGAAGAGGGAATAAGAGGAAGGAAAAAGAAAGCCGATGTAAATATTTCATAATGACTTTTCAAAGAATGAATAAGTTATTAATAAGGGTGACAGTATCTTACCTGTTCAAAAAATGTAATATATAAAAAATATTAATAACGTTGACCTTTAAGAAAAAGAAGAACGTGTTTTTTTATGTGATTAATGAGTATAGAAGCATTTAATAATGTTGAAATGAGATGTGGAAAGCCACACCTTCTATGGATAACAAAAATATCACACTGGTTTTAATAAACAGATTTACTTTCCCTTTATCTTCCAGATGAATCTGAATCCAGGAAAACGAAGAAAACAAGACAAGTAAATAAATGGTAACAATGTCCAATGGAATTTTTTGGCAATTCCATCTAGTTAATGTCTTCTCGAAAGTTATAAATGAGTAAATTGTTGATTAATCATTTTCTGATCTATGTTACTTTATTCGATACTTACATTATATTAACGCTCATATTCTTTATGGATATATAATCCTGCTTACATATTCCTCGTAAATACATTAGACTATCAGGGGGTGAAGAAAGGCTCACTAATGTAATCCTTGGTCCAAATGAGGGCAAATCCTTCATAAAAAAAAACGCTAACAGTAATTCGTTATGGCCGGAAGGTGTCAACGTTATTTCGACCTATGTTGCTAAAAGACCCCTGAATTAAGTGCTGATGTTGGGCTTTCATGTTTCCTCACTTGGATGAAACAGTTTTCCTTCTTTAACTATTGGCATCAATATTTTTGTTTCGTGATTTATTTATGGTGACCAGATAGGAAAACTTTATATATTTATATATATAGTATTATATATATATATATATATATATACATACATATATATATATATATATATATGCATATATATAGATATATATATATATATATATGTGTGTGTGTGTGTGTGTGTGTGTGTGTGTATACTTTTCTAAGTTAGGATACTTAAATGTGGTGAAAGGGTTTTTGCCTTGCATTGATCAGCAAAGCTGTAGTGGTCATTTTGCTCAATGGAAAAGTTAAGGTATAACCTGCGTATATAAACATATTGAGAGAGAAGTTAATCGAGACTAAATATTTCTCATCTTGGTATTAGAGAGGAGATGAGGCAAAGTTTCAAGTTGTTTTATTACTGAAACGGTGAAGAAAGTTACATCGTGAAATGTTCAAGCTTAGGAAAGCAGGTTTAAGATTAATCTGGGCCTTAACATTTGGACGTAGCGTATTAATCATTAACATCCTTGCGTGTGTATCCTAATATTTATCACATTCACATCAAGTTTACGTATTTCAAGTTTTAACTGGAAGGTGTTTACGTGTGAGACCACAACATCAATCACTGATGGACAATGATGAGCAAAATTGTTTTGCAATACACGTGCACTGTTGGTATGTCAGGCACCTTCGTAAAAGGGTTTTGTGTGTGTGTGTATGTGTGTGTGTGTGTGTGCAGAACTTTTCTCTATTTGTTATTCTTTGAGGTAATAATACTGAGATCATGTATTGGGATAGAATTTGTAAGAGAATTAGGAATCATATGTGTTCGCCTGTCTCTACGCACAAACAAATACACAAACAGATCAAGCAATGCATATGAATGAGGATAGAAGTAGAGCTGATAGGTCTAAGTCTCCACACAAAAGCATAACCCTCCACTTATACATTTAGTTATGCACAGATACAAATTATAATAATACACACACACACACACACACACACATATATATATATATATATATATATAGCAAACAATTTCTGAGCTGACACTCTCATTGCCATAACTTTGGTCATTTGGTTCAAGAAAATTCCTCTGAACTCAATTTCCAAACAGGTAAAAAAGAAAAAAAAAAACTCCAGACCATCTTAGTAATAAGATGAAAACAAAAATGTTGTTGTCTGTTCACAATTAATTAAGGGAAATTCATGACATGGTAAAGAGGGGTATGGTCGATTCGCCGTCAGTCGGTTTCGCAGTCAATCACTTTCGCCCCCCACCCGCTAAAGTCGATTCGCCGTCCTAATTGCACCCATACTTGGTGGAGTCTGTTCCCCGTTAACATAGGAGCCGTTTCGCCGTGAATATAGGAGTTGGTTTCCCCCTGTTATTAAGAAATGGACCAAGACCTGCAATTGGCAGCAGAATTTTTTAATTATTTGTAAAATCATCATTCATATAATTAAGATCAATATCACCTTTTATTCTATTCAATGTACAATAATTTGCATTATTTTCGTAGAAGATAATAAATTTGAAATACACATTTGAGAATACATGGCACAACTAAAATAAATATATACAAATCACATTGTATAATAAATTTAATTAAATTACACAAAGACCGATGGAATAATTGAGTAGTTTGTTTACATTTTTATAGCTAGTTTAGGACAGTGGGGAATGCCTGGAACGAATGGATTTCTGATTGACTGTGGCAGGAGACAGTTGTTTGAGTGCTGGATATTATTTTATATTTTTCACCAGCGTGGAAGTGAATATTTATTTTAAAAGTACAATTTTTCATAAATGCTATGAGTGATTCTGAATTATTCTGATTATCTTTTACGGAAATAATGTAAATTATTGTACATAGAATAGTATAAAATGTTATATTAATCTTAATTATATTAACGATGACTTTACAAACAATAAGAAGAAATTCTGCTGCCAATTGCACGTCTTGGTCCATTTCTTAATAACGGGGACGAAACAACTCCAATATTGACGGCGAAACGACTCCACAAAGCTTTAAATCTGAAGGTTGAGGGAGGTTCCCTTACCCCTTCAGAAATGGCGAAAGTCATTACTATTTGAGCTGAATCTTTCTGTTTTCCGATTCTAGAATGTCCCTACTCTCTCAAAAAATTACAAGGAATCATTTGACTTTGCATGAAGGTCCTTCAAACGATAGTTTCATTCTTCCTAACAATAAATGTTTGTTTAAAATTACGATAAAATATATGCGATAAAGTACCAATGAACTGAATCTTTTATTTCACCATTCTTCTAACAGAGTATCACGAGAGAGAAACTGCTTTGTTGTGTCATAAACCTAGTGAACAAAAGAAACTTGATAAATGACAGTAACAATGGTAGTTTATATATACATGCTTGTTTGGCAGCATTTCCTTTCCCTGATTTTGTCAACACCTTTTTAATAGTTAAATTATTTTTAAATACCCCAACTAATTTACAACTTTTTAGGCAGGTGTCAAGTAATTTGTTGTCTTGGCCTGTTTGAGGAATGATAAGAAGACATTCATCAACTTTTAGAAATGGTACTCTTTCTTTTGCAACATAATATGTCTTCCTTGCTTTTAAGTGTGCCTTTTCGATAAACCCAGAATCATAGCCATGATTTTTGAAAACCCTTTTAAGATAACCTATTTCAAATTCAAGAAATTCGTGGTCACAAACTTTATATGCCCTTAAAAATAAGTTAGAAATAACCCCCAATTTTGTAGTTCTTGTCATACACTGTAAATATGCTAAATGTATCCAAAAGTACCGTTTTAAAAAGCAAAGGAAATTATTAACTTGTTTCCACTGAATAAAAACATGTGAACTATTATGATATTAGGTAGGGTGAGAAATTCTCTCTCTCTCTCTCTCTCTCTCTCTCTCTCTCTCTCTCTCTCTGAATTTTTCTTCTAATGAAACAAAAGTTAGTCACTGGAGACTTATTTCAATGTCATGTAGACAAATATTGAGAATGTGTCGAGTTTATAAAACTCCTCGTTACTGATCTGATGGGAAAGTGGCCGAAGTTAGTTGAGTTTTGTGAAGCAAAGTTAGAGATACGAGTTTTGGAAGATGAAGAAGAGTCGGGTTCCTTCACCTGAGAAGACCTACGGATAATAATGATGAGAATAACTTGAGTTACATCACTTATTTATGAAATACCAAACCTTTAAGACTTCCATCTTTTATTGACTATATCTTTGCTGCCCTGTAAGACATCAGGGAATATTCTCTCTCTCTCTCTCTCTCTCTCTCTCTCTCTCTCTCTCTCTTTATGAACTTTCCATGCAAGACCAGTGAAAGAACTGTTAATTACTTTTTATTATTATCGTTAGTTGTGAACAGCCTCAATTTTTTTTTTCCGAAAGTGTCCCTGCCAACTCAACTTCTTTATCTCCAACACAGATAAAACTTATAATAATCACCGTTGTGCTCTTTCCAATTTGGAAAGTTTCTCAGCAATGGTGAGACTAAAAGATATAAAGTTTTATTATCATATCTGAAAAAGACCAGTTAGTTTATTTCTCTTTAAAACCCATTCATTTAAAAATCCAACAGAAAGAACTTACCCTCGTAGCTGGAGAGTAAATTTATTACGATTACAAATTATATTACTGCTGCCATTATTATTATAATGTTTTTTTTTTTTTACTATCATAATTAACGTCTTCATAATTTCTGTTGTTATCATTGAAAATGTACCAATCTATCAACTGTGGCGGACCACAAAAGTATCATATCCATTGAAGCAATGTTTCTTCATCGTGTTATTCAAGGACATATCCTCTCTTGTTAATATGTCGTAAAATATCTCCTCTATTTTGATAAGAGGGTTTTAAAGATAACTAAATGTCCAAAAGCTTTCTTGCCAAGGACTGGTTGCAGTGTTAACTGGGGTTCATTAGGAAAGACCATATTTCTGCATCATCCCTGGCTGTTGGGAGGCGCCAGTACTTGGGGCAGTTTTGACCTAGTCAAGGGATGGAACATGATATGGAGAGAGAGAGAGAGAGAGAGAGAGAGAGAGAGAGAGGGGGGGTCGTGCGTTGGTTAAGTAAAGACGACTCCAAACATTTAAGTCCGATTGTTTTTCTAAACTTTTAACATAAAATTGGGTCTTGTAAACATAAAATAATTGTTTTAAGGTTATCTTTGTATTTCAGATCTCTGTAAGGTTTCGGGTTTACTTATAAAGTCAGCCTGGAAAGGAGCCTTAAAGCCCCAAAGCCCTCTTACTTATAGGGTCATTTGCGGTTATCCTCCACCCTCGATTTACGATGATGATGCTATTTTCTTCTTCCTTCTTGACCTGGTGCATCTTAATTTCTAATTGTGTTTGAAAAAACTTTATAATGTAATGAAAGTGAGTAAAGAAGGCAGAAAATTTCAAAGTAGACATTATTTAAAATATTACTAAAATTTATACTATAGAAAATAATAATATTTTAGGTTAAGGAAATAGATATTACAATCTGTACTACTTCCTGTTCATCGTTTAACAGATTTCAGTTGTAATGAAATGGTGTTGGTTTTTGAGAAATATTAACGAAGCAAAAGGTTCGTCTCACAAGTTTTCCTTTTTAATTACTCCTTTCTATTTCATCTAGATCTCTAAACTCTTTCTTTCCTAAGTCTTCTTTCTTATTATAAGCATTCAATTGTGTGGTATCGATTTTGGTCTTTTTTCCATTTCTTTGCTATATGTGATTTTCAGGTTTAACTCTTGTTAATACTGTACTTTGTTGGTGCTTTCCATCATTTTTTTTTTTTTTTATCATCGGTTATATTTTCCATAAATTGATTCCGTTCAAGAAACTGTTTCTATAGTGTTGTTTCTAATCTCCCACTCCTGTTTTCATAAGAGACTCACATCCTTTTCTTCTCTTAATTAATGTGACAACAGCTTTGCAGAGGCTAATATTTTCTCAGACATCTTTTTTTCTATCGTTTTCAATATGTCTTTCCGATCGTTGTTTACAAAAGTGTGTTAAGTAAAACCCCCTTTAGAAATTCTTCTTATTCGAGACTACATCTTTCCTCTGTCCTCATAACCCTGAATTTCCTTCTTGTTCTTGATGGAACTTTCTTTTCTGGACAATGATTACTTCATTTTGGGATGACATAACCTTTTCCTCTTATGTGATCTTAATTCTGTAATTTTATACTCGGGCTATGAATTTCCTGACTTGAAACTAAACCTTGAAAAGTCTGTTTGATATCTGATTGAGGTTTGTTTTAAATTCATGATATTCGATAAGATTGGTAAAGGGACAATAGATTTTGGAATAAGTTTGTTTTTCGGAAAGTGATTGGATTGAAAAACACGTTATGAAAGAAGGAAATCTCAATTCACGCTAAAATAATAACAACAACAACAACAACAAAGAAAAGGGAAGAACGTAAACACGACCTGGGATTCCCTCATCTTCACCTTAAAGATGACGTCATGTCATCTCCCTCGAAAGTTGCAACGCTGTCTAAGCAAAACATCTGTTGCTCAGCACTTCTATAATCAACAAGATTACCCTTATACGAATAGTACTTTCTCTCTCTCTCTCTCTCTCTCTCTCTCTCTCTCTCTCTCTCTCTCTCATAAAATATTTGGAACCTGGTGTTTCAGAAAATACCTTTATAAGAGTATTTGATTCTGTATTATTTCCCTTTAAAAACAATTTGTCATTTAAAATGTAATCAAGTTCGCTTCTTTCGGTGTATGTGCGTATGTGTGTGCATATGTGTGTGTAGTTTGTTGGGACAAACCGTGTGTAAGATTTCAAAAGTCACGACTGGAAAGCAACGCTTTAAAAAGGAAACAAACACAAGAACACCCATCTCTAACCTAAAATTATTCATTCAATCTAACCTAGGAGCCTTATCCTTACATACCTGGGGGGGGGGGGGGGGGGGGGGGGGGGGGGGGCTACTGCTACGTCTCACTGCGACCCCCTTTAGACTGCCCTATACTTAGCTTACCCCAAGACTAAATCTTAACCATGTGTTGTTTCCCGTCCGACTTCACTTCTAACAGGTAACAATAAATTACATTTCTTAAATCATAAAACTAGTTTCATGACATCGAAATTCAGACCAAGTCAAACAATACACACACACACACACACACACATATATGTATATATATATATATATATATATGTGTACATATATATATATATATATATACACACATATATATATATATATATATACATATACATATATAATGTTGATGGAATAACCTGACATTACAAAGAAATGGGAATTGTTTAGTAATAGTTTTTGTGTGGTAAATATGAATAAGTGATTAAAAATATTCTTCATAGAAGTTGGTGCTAATATCATCAATAACAACAACAACTACAATAACATGAATACATACAGTAACAACAAAACAACGATAATCTTGGTAATGACAACATTAACAACTATACAAAGGGACTAATTAAATGATGTGTTTATATCTAATGACCCTGATTCGGACTCTCTCTCTCTCTCTCTCTCTCTCTCTCTCTCTCTGCATACATTAGTAAGAAAGCCTCATCGAACTACATACACTTTATTAATGATATCCGCTCCCAAAATAATTGACTGTGCATTAGCAAAGCATATTCAAACATTAATGCTGCATCATCATTAAATTTCCAAAGGAACAAATGCTTCATTTGTGAAGCGAAGGGAGCAACTAAACCATCTCCCAACGCAATGATTACAAATGGAATTTCAAAATAACACATTTTTCCCAAATTGAGGAATCAACCATTTTTCAGGTGAAAATCCATCCCGCCCCCCCCCCCTCCTCCCCTCTAAAGAAGGTCATCTACTTTTTTCTCCATATATCTATTCATTTATCCTTTTTTTTTATATTTTTCTTTAGGTCTGATCTGAAACGATTGTCATAGCATTTTTTGGATTTTTTTAAAAATCATTTACTCTACTGTGGCTTATTTTGGAATTCTGTTGAAATATTTATATTTTTCTTTATGCAAAGTGTTCATCTGTGTTTATTTGAGTACATTTTCCAATGGATTAGTGATCTTCTGTGTCAATGTATTCTTTTTTGGAAGAACTATTGAGTTCTCAATCCTTCCTCACTACTTTATCTAAATAGCGAAAAATGGATCTCTCTCGTTGTCTCTTCTCCTGTCCTGACATTTCCACCTGTTCATTTTCATCAGGCTCTACAACTTTACACACACAAGCACACACAGCACACACACACACACACATATATATATATATATATAGATATATATATATATATATATATAAATATATATATATATATATATATACATATATATATATATATATATATAAAACACATTTATATGATATTATATAATACAGTATATAAGTTTACATGTTTATATAAGTATTATAAATTAAACTCTACACACACGCACACACACACACACACATATATATATATATATATATATGTATATATATATGTATATATATATATATATGTATATATATATGTATATATATATATATATATATATATGGAATGACTGTGCGTTTACATGCGTGTCTCGCTGTGTGGAAAATCCATTTATTATGTTCTACACTAACAGCAGGAGCAATAGACTTAAAATGGTCTATAATATCGAACTCACTTAAAGAAAAAATTCTTTTGAATGGCAAAGTAATTCTGCAACATAAAGTTTTTTTATGCACCGATAAAATCCAGCAACAAACCGAAGGAAAAATATGATCAATGAAAAAGACAATTAAGGCAAGATATTGGAAACTCTATTTCTCATGAATTTTCAATGCATAATATACAGGTTTTTATATATCTTTTGATCTGAATGACAAATGTTATGGCAGAGGAGACAGAAATTTATTTATTTGCTCAAACATGCAACAAACTTCCATGGAAGTGTAAGCGCATACAATGAAAGACTTAAGGACTACCTCGGTGTTGTTGTTAGAAATGGGATTATCTGAATGCATAGATCAGGGTTATTGCTAATTGGACTTATCTGCACTCTTACCTGAGAGAGAGAGAGAGAGAGAGAGAGAGAGAGAGAGAGAAGAGAGAGAGAGAGAGAGAGAGAGAGAGAGAGAGAGAGAGAGATACTATGATGTCAGCTTTATGAATTTTTTTTCAGGCACTTGTGGTTTTCTAATGAATGAATGATCTTTTAGATCCGTGATTGTTCTTTGGAGGTTTACATTTTTTATCAAGACTTAACAAAACTAAGGAGAATCATCCGTTTCCATGTAAGCATTTATGGACAGATATTTACACGAACACACAGCTTAATATATATATATATAT
Organism: Palaemon carinicauda; assembly: GCF_036898095.1. NCBI lineage: Eukaryota > Metazoa > Arthropoda > Malacostraca > Decapoda > Palaemonidae > Palaemon > Palaemon carinicauda. The sequence goes on along the minus strand of NC_090749.1, from coordinate 26,483,588 downwards.
ATATATATGTATATATATATATATATATATATATACAGAGAGAGAGAGAGAGAGAGAGAGAGAGAGAGAACAATTTATCACTAGCTTCTAAGAAAATATGAGCCTATAGAAATGTTTAAATTCCTGTAAAATCCGAATCGGAAACCCAATAAACTTATGTTAGGTTTTTTCCAATCGATTCAACACTATTCAAATGGAGATATCATTTTCAGATATGGCTATGGAAATAGATATTTCAGTTCGCAAATGATTTTATGGTTTATTCTACAATATTCGGTTTATTTCCTCTTACACAATATATAGTTATTTATTTGGGGATATGAATAGTATTTATAAACAAGGCTACTGCATGGTTTCAACAAAATTCCATAATTTCCCTTGAATTTACTTGTTATTTTTCCCCTTCATCTCTCATGTGTTTCCGGGACTCCATCACGTCAAAACTCCTTTCTCAATACACGATAGAGGCCAACGATTGCCTTTGACCTTATGAATACTTAGTCAGGATTTGAGTCATATTCTGGAGGAATCAAACCAATCTGGGGAAATGTGCTGTGATCTAAAAAAGGAAATAATGTTATTCAAGGAATGTTTTTACCAATTTTGTTTGGATGATATTTGTGCGTGTGACGAAATGTTGAATGTTTGATTGCAAGTAATAATTTTCGATTCATTACTGAACCTTAATAGTGATCTTTGAGGATATTTGGAATGACTGTTGTTCGCCTTACAAACAATTGAGAAATGTTTTTTAATAACAAAATTTTAAAGAAATCAATATACGGTAGTTCTGGAATTCATGACAATATGAGGACCCCCAAAATCAATAATAACTGGATGGAAATGAGAATTCGTTGCAACAATCCGGATGTTTGTTGTTGTTTGTCAGCTGACTTGCAACTGAGTGTTGAGAAATAAATTGCTTTGTTGGAAAACTCCTTTGACACCACTTCCTCCAACCCCCCCCCCCCCCCCCAACCCCCATCATTCAGCGAAGATAATATGTGAAGAAGAGGTAGAGTCTCCTTCTCTATCCATCTTCTTGATCTGACCATTGATGACGCTGGAAGGCGGAAATAAAGGTGATTTTCCATTCAAGGGTTGATTTATGCATTTCTGTGAGGTGGATAACAACAATTCCAATGATACTGGATTCAACAAAGATTCATTTAACGTTTTTTTTTCCAGTTCCAATGAAATAGTTCGAAGCCTTTTAGTGAGATATAGATCGCAAACACCCAAACAAAGGTATACGGAAAGATATCTATTTCCAATATCCTTTTTACTATTCTCACTTTTCCAAGTGTTCAGGAACCCAACTTTTATGATTCTATTCTGTTGGTTTCTTTCAAACCTCAGCTTTTGAAATTACGTGTTTTTACTTGTTGATTCTGTGTTCGTTGACAATTTTATTCTGAGTTACAGTTAACATCCAACGTGAGGTTAGAATTCTAAATGTATTTTGCATGTGCAAAGTCAATTCGAATGCTGTGTATGCCAAAATCACATAAAACACTCATTACACAGAGGAACAAAAGTGTCTCAAAATAGAAATATAGTATCGGAAAATTCAAGGAATATATTACCAACTAAATCTAAGATTTTTTGTTACTGACATTAACTTTATTCATGTCCCCCCCCCCCCCCTCTCTCTCTCTCTCTCTCTCTCTCTCTCTCTCTCTCTCTCTCTCTCTCTTTAAAATGCTTCCATTGAGGTTGAATAACGAATTAAATTCTTTAATGCCTGTGGTATTTGTCAATTCTTCTTTTGGGTGATGATGCAAATTATAATAAATTCGTAATTTGGAAAATAACCGGTGTCACTTTCCCCCGATACATTGATGTGGAAAAGGACACATTAGTATAAGTCAAACATCTTTTTCCTCCTTTTGCCATAATAAGAGACAGATTGACTGGAATGAATAGGAACGAGTCTTCCCTTTTAGTCCAGTAAATCTAGCCCAAAATAGGGGGTGACCCAGGACAAATTGCCAGAAAAACGAAACCACTTTCATATGTTTAAGTTAGACCTGCCACATGATATATCAAAAATGTAGAAAAATATATTTGGTGGAACATGGTAAAATATGCAAATTAAGGTAGCCATTACTAAAATTTCTGTTTTTGCCTATACTGACAAAAGTAATAGAGCTAGACTTATGAAAATGATATCCATACCCATGTTTTCATGGTCAAGGAATCATATGAGACCAATCTTAGGGATTTGTGATGATTACATCATAATGAATTCAATATGGTTGCCGTGGTAAGCACGAAAAAACTGAAAATCGCAGTAACTTTTACAGAATCCCACCAAAGACAGCAAACTTGGTGTCTATGTGAATGATTATTGAGCTTTCACATGTAGAAGTTATGAGGACTCTCCACAAAATGATGATTAAAAACCAGGACAGATGTTATAAGTCCAAACTGGAGAGTGGTACTAGGTGTTCCGGATGAGAGTAAATGTAACCCTGCCTAATGCACGACACCCCGCCCTCTGTCATATAGAAGAAATGCCTAAACTGTTTGACATTGTTCGGAACTTCCTGAGGTCCGAACGAACAGGTGACTGGAAGTTGCATCTCGCAACCTTGCAAAATATGTTGCCTTATTTTGCTGCCTCTGGACATAACTTGTACACAAAGTCGGTGTACCTATATCTGCAGAAAATGTGGAAGCTGGAGGATTCCAATCCAGATATCTACTCCAACTTCATGGACGGTTTGCACGTCGTGCGAAGGTCGGATCGTTATTGGGCAGGACTGTCCCCAGATTTGGTTATAGAACAAGTTCTCATGAGAAGCCTTAAAACAACGGGTGGTTTGACGAGAGGACGGGGTATGACAGAAACACAGCGACTGGTATGGTGTCTGTCCAGACCTATTTGCGCAGAGGTCAATGATGCCATGCAGCAACTGACTTCAGTTAAGTATGCAACAAGTGAGCAGCATAAAGATCTGTCAAAGGCACGTCAGGCAAAGGACATAGCCGATACCAACAAACTCGTTTCAATACTGGCAGAAAGGAATCCATTTGAAGAAAGTATGTCATTGCAAAATATTGTGACAGGGGTAGCTACTAGAGAGGACGTTAATGTAGAGTTAGCCAAGGAAGTTGGACAGAAAATTCTTGAGGATATGACAGGAAATATTGTTAATCAATATGTATTTCGGAAACGAAATCAGGTTATAACACCAGAATCAAAGTCAACTATCAAAATTGATGGGGAGAAAGTGAACATCGATCCCCAGCTACTGTTTCAGAGACTGGTGATCGCCGGAACACAGGCTACAGATCTGCTGGATGCCTTTCAGTATGAACTATGCTCTTATCCACCAGCTCTGTTTGAGACCAGGCACGTTCAGCTTAAAGCCAACAAACCAGCCCTTGCAAAAGCTATTTGGGATTTGATCCCACAGGATGATCGTCCGGACAAACCTTCCAATTGCCAATATGTACTCGATGGTGGTGCCCTACTTCACAGGATTCCATGGCAAATTGGAGACACCTATAAGTCGATCCTTCAAAGGTACACGTCATATGTGAAGAAACGTTATGGAAAGGCAGTCATCGTTTTTTATGGTTACACCAGTGGGCCATCAACGAAAGATAGTACCCATCAAAGACGCCTAGGAACGCGCCAAGGAAGAGCAGTCAATTTTCAAACTCAGATGTCGCTCAAGATCAAAAAAGAGGAATTCCTATCAAATGATGAAAACAAGCAACGTTTCATTAATTTGCTTGGTGATTCCCTTGAAGCTGCTGGTTGTGAAGTTCACCACGCAAAAGATGATGCTGATCTACTTATTGTCCAGACCGCAATAAAGGTTGTGTCGCAGTGTAATGTTATTCTCGTTGGAGATGATACAGATCTTCTTGTCCTTCTATGTTATCATACTAAGAATGTGAAGTATAATATGTTCTGGAGGCCGGAGCCTAAAAAGGGAAAAAAGGAGCAACTTCTGAACATTGGACATGTATGTCAGAAACTTGGAGATGATCTTTGCAATAGCATTCTTTTTGTCCATGCGTTCCTTGGCTGTGATACAACTTCACGTGTCTTTGGTTATGGAAAGGGTGTGGCACTGAAGTTGGCAGAGGACAGTGAATACTTTTGTGACCTTGCTAAGGTGTTTGGCAACTATGATTCCAGCGAGGATGAAATAATTCAGGCAGGGGAGAAAGCTATGCTTTGTGTGTACAAGGCAAAACAAGATGGCAATCTGGATTCACTGAGACACCACAGGTTTCAAGAATTAGTTGCCACTAGCAAAAAAGTTATTCACCCCAAATCATTGCCACCAACTTCAGGGGCAGTAAAGTACCACAGTTTCCGTGTTTTCCACCAAGTTCAGGCGTGGAAGGGTAACAGCCTGAATGCTGAAAATTGGGGGTGGAAGATCATCGAAGGAAAAATGTTCCCCCTTATGACTGATTTGGACGTTGCTCCAAAATCACTATTGGAAGTGGTAAGATGCAAATGCAAGACAGGGTGCGGAAAACGTTGTGGGTGCAGACGACTGGGTCTTGACTGTACACCAGCCTGCAGTGAATGCAGGGGGATCTGTGAGAACATGAACTTGGAGAACACTGACGAGACTTCAGATGATGATCGTGATATCTTGGGCATGTGAACCTACATTTAAGGAGAATTAACTGGCATGCCTTGGTTTCAATTTCAACAAACTGACACCTGCATTATAGATAAATAGACTCATTTACCATGAAAACCTATAAATAGACACCAAGATTGTTGTCTTCGGTAGGATACTGTCGAAGTTATTGCGATTTTCAGTTTTTGCGTACCAACCATGGCAGCCATATTGAATTCATTATGATGTAATCATGACAGCTCCCTGAAATTAGTCTCAAATGATTCTTCGACCATGAAAACATGGGTATAGACACCATTTTCATAATTCTAGCTCTATTACTTTTTGCAATATAATCAAAAACAGATATTTCGACAATGGCTATCTTGAATTGCATATTTCACCATGTTCCACCAAATATATATTTCTACATTTTTGATATTTCTTTTAGCATGATAATTAAAAGTCATTGCAAGTAATTTCATTTTTCTGGCAATTTGTCCTAGGTCAAATGGTAGATTTACTGGACTATTTGTCATGATTCATCCACTGAGGTATTTAGGGAACAGTCATGATGTGGTAATTAATTCATGACCACATCAGACCAAGAGAAGAAGATCCTGAAGCTCTGACGTCACACGAAGTTTACTTACGAAATGTCTGTGGGAAAAACACACTTTGATTCTGACCCTTAGAATCTCCCTAATGCGTTAGCTATTATTATTATTATTATTATTATTATTATTATTATTATCATTATTATTATTATTATTATTATTATTATTATTAGAAAAGCTTCAACCCTAGTTGTAAAAGCAGGATGCAATAATCCCAAGGGCTCCAGCAAGGAAAAAAGTCCAGTGAAGAAAGGAAATGAGTATATGTGTATGAGCGCCTCTTGGAAAAAAATCACGCTACATTATCTATTATAAATTTCGAAATTGAACTGCCATACACATTCCATTAAGTAGACTGGTGAGTGGAAGCGTGCTGAACCCATAACCCAGAAATCCAGGGATCGAAACCGCACTGTGCTACAACAGGACTTTCCTGAGAAATAGAAAAACGTCACTTTCAAGTAAAAATGCCTCTTATAATCTGAAGTAGAGTGGCGCAGTGGAAGCGTGCTGGGCCCATATCCCAGAGGTCCGTGGATTGATACCACGCTCTGTTTACAACAGGACTTTCCTGAGAAATAGAAAGACGTCACTTTCAAGTAAAAATACCTCTATTATAACCAGATGCAGAGTAGCGCAGTGGAAGCGTGCTGGCCCCATCTCCTAGAGGTCAGTGGATCGAAACCACGGTCTGTTTACATCAGGATTTTGCTGAGAAATAGAAAAACGTCACTTTCAAGTAAAAATGCCTCTAACTTAACCAGAAGCAGGGTGGTGCAGTGGAAGCATGCTGGGTCACTAACCCAGAGGTCCGTGGATCGAAACAGCGCTGTGTTACAACAGTATTTTACTGAGAAATAGAAAGACGTCACTCTCAAGTAAAATTGCCCTGAATATAACTATAAGCAGAGTGGCACAGTGGAAGTGTGCTGGGTCCATAACTCAGAGGTCCTTGGATCGAAACCATGGTCTACTAAAACAGTATTTTGCTGAGAAATTGAAAGACGTCACTTTCAAGTAAAAAAGCCTCTAATATAACCAGAAGCAGAGTGGCACAGTGGAAGCGTGCTGGGCCCATACCCCAGAGGTCCTTGGATTGAAACCACGCTCTGCTACAATAGTATTTTACTGAGAAATAGAAAGATGTCACTTTCAAGTAAAAATGTCTCCAATATAACCAGAAGCAGAGTGGCGCAGTGGAAGCGTGCTGGAACACGATTTGAGATGACAGAAAAAAACCATCTGGCATTTCATGAAGGAATTATATACACACCATCTTTTACACAGGAAGGGGGGAAAACACATTGCTCTCTCTCTCTCTTTTTTTTTTTTTTTTTTTTTTTTTTCTTTTTCTTGGTTCACCTTAATATTTCAAAGGACTGACGAGGTAATAATCGGGTAGAATATCATGAAGATTGAAACGTTCAAGTTTGTTCATTGAAACAGAGAGGTTTTGCTACGAAGATATGCAATCACGAGAGTTGACATGCAATGTTGGCGGGAAATTATTGTTTGCTTTTGCTTTGCCAACCTGTCAGTGTTTACCCTTCAGTCCCAACACTCAAAATGCCTCTTCTACAATACCTGAGACTACAATGACCAAAGAGAAAATGCGAGAAAGTAATATTTTACTTATAGAACATTTATGTTTTGACATCTCTTGTTCTGTGGCTTAACGAATACTTTCTCTCTACACTTTTTAGGGGATATTTTCCGTTTGTCCAGTGTTTATCAAAAGAGTTTAAATAACTGTAAAAAGAATGATTGCCTTAAAACACTCGAGACAAAAAGAAAAAAAAATTAAGTCATCAAAAACAGACATTAATGGCGGGTTTGACTCAGGAAACTTTAAAAAAGATATCAGTGCAGTAGTGACGCTAAATGAGAGAGAGAGAGAGAGAGAGAGAGAGAGAGAGAGATTTATGAAATATCATCGAAAAGGGCTGCAATAATCAAAATACGATTAAGAAGACATCCTTTTTTATATGAGACTTGAAAATAATCTATATTGAGAAAGGCTTTATCTGTCTAAAGGATTGTTAATATTATTTTGCATTTATTTTCCAATATCAATATTGACACTGATTTCCAAAAAGTAAAAGGTTTATAGGTCGACGAATCTGTTCTTTTTTTCGAATAAAATTCTTATTTATTGTCTAAGTTGTGAAGGAAATGAAGATTTCAAAACAAATCCAAAGAGAACTAGGAAAGCAATCCTCATATACAGTAACAGGGAATCAAAGTACCAAAGGACAGGCAGTATTCGACATTTACATCAGGAATCGGCCATTCTAGGAAATTGGGATATATCCAGAAGCTATGGAAAGTGTCCCAGCCTCCAGGGCAGTACTGACTACGTAATGGGAAAAGGTAAGTAAGTCAGGACCAGCGTAGCCTTTTGAAAGTTTTGTAGATCCAGTTTTTTCTTTCCCTTATATTATTATTGTATGTTTATAATAAACAGTAAATTAGCAGATAACAAATTGAAGAAAGCTCTGCTGAAAATTCGGATAACAACAATTATTATTATTATTATTATTATTATTATTATTATTATTATTATTATTATTATTATTATTATTATTATTGGCTAAGCTACAGCCCTAGTTGAAAAAACCGGATGCTATAAGCCCGAGGGCTCCAACAGGAAAAATAGCTCAGTGAAGAAAGGAAATAAGGAGACAGACGAATAGAATGCCTGAGTGTACCCTCAAGCAAGAGACCCAGTCAGATGAAGACTTTACATACGGAAATCACCCTAACTCGGACTCAAACTCAGTCATTTCTCCATCAACACGAACAAGTAATTCGAAAGAAACATAATTATCGCCAATTAACAGAAGAAATAGAAGCTTCACTTCAAAGCTTCTCAGATTCCTCCAATTCTCCTACTTTGAGGAATTGAGCATCAAAACATACTACGCCATTAGCCAGGAAGACCAGAAAACAGAAACAAAAAAATAAAAATAGCACAATTATCAAACAACTTTATCTATATTGGATTTAACTCTGGAAAGAATTGTAATAGTTCACACATTCAAGCAAAACTTTAATGTATACGTTTGAAAAGTCGATAAAAAATTTGGGAAAAGCAAATAAGTAATGAGATCACTCATAGCAAACAAAGAAAAGCCAGACAGCTAAATCAGTGAACACAAAAAATCTTCGCCAACATCCCATAAATGATCCTTACTATATCCTTCACTGCCACTAGGAATAATCTGTTGGGTCAAAACCAGGTCAGTGACGAATGATGGGGAGGGTCATGTACCTCTACATCTGGATGGAAGTCAATGAAATTGAGAGGGAGGTTGATGGAGGGAGGAAAT
>NC_090749.1:26444059-26471559 GCF_036898095.1 Palaemon carinicauda | reverse complement strand
ATGCCTGCATATTATATTTCAATCTCTCCCATAATATATATATATATATATATATATATACATATATATATATATATATATATTTATATATATATATATATATTTTTTTTTTTGAGGTAATGGGGGCCCACTGTAAGAAAATGCCACGGGCCCATTCTCACCTTGTTACGCCCCTGGCTTTCGTGTTTCAATAACATGGAGTAAATAAAAAAAACACAAGACCAAATTTATAACCTTCTTCCGGACGGGGTTAAAGCCAAGGAATGTATCAGTAGTGTGAAATTATCTGAGAAAGAGAGAGAGAGAGAGAGAGAGAGAGAGAGAGAGAGAGAGAGATGTTTGAGTAGTTTTACTGTCAATAGAGATAAAAAAAACTGCAAATATAATTCAGGGTTTCAGGAGAAAAATTAAAACTTTCTTGTTTTCCAATTGCTTCGATAATGTGGATTTGACAAAAACGAGCATTATATAGTGTGAAATGCTGAATGCCTTGAAGGAAGGAATTTGATCAAATGAATTATGAAAGGTTCTGTAGAGAATAGGGTTCCCTTGCAGTGTATTACATGAAAAACAGTAACCCCCACAGTAAAGCAAGTAAGTAATATTAGAATGAAGAATGATACAAATATAAATCTCGTTATATTGATTTGCTACACCTCTCTCTCTCTCTCTCTCTCTCTCTCTCTCGTTCTTTTCCTACTGTCCCACACCAAAATAAACAAAGAGTTCAGAGTCACAAGTCAGATAAGAGAACGAAAGAAAGTATATATATATATATATATATATATGTATATATATATATATATATATATATAATATATATATATATATATATATATACGACAAGAAGTCCAGTGAAGAGTGAATTCCAATGTCAAGTTTAGTCCAAAGAATTACATGATTCTAACTTGACATTGGAATTGACTCTTCACTGGACTTCTTGTCATATATATATATATATATATATACACACAACAAGAAGTCCAGTGAAGAGTCAATTCCAATGTCAAGTTCAGTCCAAAGAATTACATTGATTCTAACTTTTCGGTCTCAATTAATTATATTTCTATATCCTTTTTTGTGACTGGATTTTATATCTCATCTTTAAGTACAAAAATAAAATAGAATGGATTCCCCTAATTCATTATCTCAGTCAATAAGACAGAAAATGTGGATGAAAGCAAGAAATGAAAAATAACTTGAAGACCATCAATAATAGCATTAAAAAAAGGCTTGTGTGAAATCATTAATTTTTTTTCTCTGAGGATTTGACTTTTTCAGATTCTGTCAGGTTTGAATTTTCTTTTGTCTGGAGACAAATGATTTATAAATTGATTTGTAATTGATTGATTGTCACTTCGTTGCATAATCTAATCTAATTTTGTAATGGGGATGAAACATGATTAAAAGTAGCTCGTTTTACGCGGGAACACACACACATACACACACAAATTCAAAGAACGTTTTAGTATAAGTAGACTGTAATATATCCTGAAACACATCCTTACAAACTCGGCAGTTGAATGAACGTGAGCATCAGTAGAACCTTTGAGATACCGAGAGAGAGCGAACACCTTTGGCATAACTTATTTTCCTCATTAGACAAAAGTAAGGCTTTTATACATTTCATGTTCCAGTTGAGAAATCTACTGTCAATAAGATGAGAGAGAAGTGTATCATCGCTATAAGATACAATCTATTCGTATAGGTGTGAACAAGAACGCACGCAAACACGCACAGTAACGTCGCGATACGAAAAATGTCCGCCAGACAGCAACAATTGTCAAGGTTGTATTGATGTGGTCATGTCTGTAACGCTTACACGTAAGCAAGAGAGAGAGAGAGAGAGAGAGAGAGAGAGAGAGAGAGAACTGCTTAATGTCTGACTGCCGCCTGTTCGAGGCCCCGTTCATTCACTAGTCTAAAACTTTACATCTGGAAAAATTATTATTACTCTTCCATAGCATCAAAATCCTTGGTTTTGTAGTAGTGAATTTTTCCCCTGAAACTTTTAATATGACACTTGTCTTTCGTAATTCATGAGATTCCTATTTATTACATGTTTATTGGAACTGATCTTTAATAGCACATGCTGTAATGGTAGAAGTTTGAAGGTGATTAAAGCCTTTGCAAATAGTTGCTTTGGTTTGTTGTGAGATGCTCTTTTCGATAACATGGAGTAAATAACAACAATATAAGATCTTTTCTGGATGGCGTTGAGGGGAAAGGATGTATCAGTGGTATGAAGTTATCTGTGGTGGGACTAAAGTAAATGGAGAACCTTATGAAAGTTTATTGCAAACAGGAGAGAGAGAGAGAGAGAGAGAGAGAGAGAGAGAGAGAGAGAGATTTAATCTGAAAATTACTATAATTTAAAATGATTATTTTCACACTTTTCCAATACGGTAATATCTGCCATTATGTATGTTTATTGTTAACCCGTTATCAGTGAAAGAAATCTGTTGAAGTAGGACTCAATAAAGTATTTCATAACATCATATCTTTGATTTACATGGAAATGATTGCATGACTTAATAATATATTGAATGCCAATTCCTTTCTTTCTAAGAATTTATTGTCTCGATCCATTTCCTAAAATTATGCAATTTTCGAAAAAAGGAGAAAAATGTGAAAAAAAAAGAAAAAAAATATACACAACAATGTATTGACCTCAAATCATATCCAATGTAGTAATTACTGATTATATAATTTGGAGGATTTATCGATATTTTTAAAGGACAAAATGTCATCCTGACAAAAACTTCCAACAAGCCTGAGCAAATGCAACTCAACAGACGTGACTGGAAAGGAAGTAATCTTCCAGTATTTCAGACAACGGACAAAGGAAATAATCTTCCAGTATTCCAGACAAGAGACAAAGGAAGTAATCTTCCAGTATTCCGGACAAATGATAATGAAAGTAATTTTCCAGTATTCCAGAAAACTGACATAGGAATCAATCTTCCAGTATTCCAGGTAACAGACAAAGAAAGAATCTTCCAGTATTCCAGACAACTAACAAAGGAAGTAATCTTCCAGTAATCCAGACAACTAACAAAGTAAGTAATCTTCCAGTATTCCAGACAAGACAAAGAAAAGAATTTTCCAGTTACCAGACAACAGACAAAGGAAAGAATCTTCTAGTATTCCAGAAAACTGACAAAGAAAGTAGTTTTCCAGTATTCCAGACAACTGACGAAGAAAGTAATGTTCCAGTATTCCAAATAACTGACAAAGGAAGTAATCTTCCAGTATTCCAGACAACTGACAGAGAAAGTGATCTTCCAGTATTCCAAATAACTAACAAAGACTCTTCTGCTGTTATTGGCAAGGAGAAGATTTGCTCTGTACAAGGTCAGCGGTATGAAGTAAAATACAAGATTTGAGGTGACCAACACAATAAAGTGGTTATAAGAGACCTATAGGAACAATGTGGATGTGGTAAGGGACAGGCATGGCAGGAGGGGGAGGGTTGTCCCAGGGATGTGGGTGTGTGGGGTGAAGGGTGGGTGTGATCCCTGAGAAAAGCAGTTGTTGATTCTTGGTTTCGTGACCTTTAAGTTTTATTTGCTTCTGAAGTCTCTCATTATATTATAGGAGACACTATGGAGGACATATGCACAGTACGGAGAGAGAGAGAGAGAGAGAGAGAGAGAGAGAGAGAGAGAGAGAGAATGTAAGTGTTTGATCCCCTTTTTGCCTTTCACCGGAAGGTTGATGGGGCAGGGGGGGGGGGTGTCTCTGGGGGTACTGTGGTTCAGTCTCTTTATACATTTTCTATTTTTATAATTTAGGAGACTCGGAAACCGTTTTAGCGGTTTCACACAAATCTTATTTTATACATTTTTTGTTTATCTTATTTATGTTAATATTTTCAAGCAACAGATTTAGATTACAATTGAAATAAAAATAACGAGACCAGTAATGTATACCTATCTTCCTAAACAGAAGTATTTTCCAGTTCAAATCTTCCACCTCTCAAATATGATAACAGATCCTAATAATCGCTACCAATATTTCGATTGTATGAAATCATATTATTGTTACTCACCGATGTAATAATTGCATTATAAATTCAGTTACAATTATGATATCACACAATTATACCATTAACCTTTTATCCGATACAGAGCCGCTGAAATTCTACAAAATATCATTCATGTCATTTGGAATGTGTTTGACCTGATGTGTCAGGAAGCAGTTTAATGTCGTTAATTGAACCATTTTGATGAGCGCTGTAAGAGAAGCTATGTATTATTATTATTATTATTATTATTATTATTATTATTATTATTATTATTATTAGCCAAGCTACAACCCTAGTTTGAAAAGCAGGATGCTATAAGCCCAGTGAGGAAAGGAATTAAAGAAATTTCAGGGAGAATAAAAAAACAGTCACAGAGTGAGTCTCTCAGTTTGGCCCAACAAGAGAAGGAGAAGAAGAAGATTCAGTTGTTCATAAATATGTTTGATGCAAAACCCGAGGGTCTAGTGGCAGCGATACTCAATCCTCCATTGAGAGTGACTGAGTTCGATTCCAGGATGAAGGAAGATGGATTCCATATTGCTTATTCTTCATTATGATTCATCGTTCATGAATTTCAGTGGTATTTGTAATCATTATTCATTCTTGAAGTGCTGCTGGGAATTAGTATTTGGCAGACGCATATATTCCGAATCCAGCTGTTTTTGACGTCATGATAATAAGACACAAAACGGCTTTGTTAATGAGGGATTGTACGCTCTCCCCCCCCCTCTCTCTCTCTCTCTCTCTCTCTCTCTCTCTCTCTCTCTCTCTTAATAAATAAATAAGATAAAAGGGCGAAACAATCTTTAGTCTTTCAATCAACCAATTTGTTTGACCAATTATGGGAGAAAAATTTCCGTGTTCAGGTAAAATATTCAAATATTAAAACCTTCCGTTAATTATTATCCTCTTAACTAATATCAATGACTTCGTTATTTGCCTCAAAATCCCCTTAATCGCTGATATATAAACCGAACTTCTTGGTGAGGAATTGTTACGAAGCTTAATTTTCAACTTCCAGTGAAGTTGAATGAAGTTGATCCTCTCTCTCTCTCTCTCTCACAGTGAAAGTTCAACTTCCATTGCGAATGTTTTTCTTTTAAATCATTAATAGATAATGCAGCAGGATTTTTCCTCAAACAACACATAGAGATATATACATATTTCCTGTTTTCACTGGACTATGTTTCCCTGTTGGAGCCTTTGAGCTTATAGCGTCCAGCTTTTAAAACTAAGGTTGTAGTTCAGTTAATACTACTACTACTACTACTACTACTATTACTACTACTACTACTACTAATAATAATAATAATAATGATAATAATAATAATAACTAAGGCATTAGAGAAAACAAGGGTCAGAACCAATTTGTGTATTTCGCACACACATTTCTGAGGTAAACATTGTCTGACCTTATGACATCACAAGCTTTGGATGGGCACTTCTTCTGTTGGTCTGATGTGTGATTACTTTCATTACATCATCATTACTGTTCCCTTGACACCTTAGTGGAAGAAAAATAGCAAAGGAAAGACTCATTCTTCTTCCTTCCAGTCAACCTGTCTTTTATTTAGGCAGAAAGAGGAAGATGTTTGAATTATATTAATGTCTCTTTCCACATGAATATCCGGGGAGGAAGTGACGCTGGTCATTTTCCAAATTATGGTCTTATCAAATGTTGCATCATCACCCAAAAAGAATTGACAAATACCACAGGCATGAAAGAATATAATTCACTATTCAACCTCAATGAAGCCTTTTAAAGGAAATCTTCATAACCTTGAACAAAAAGGATCTCTCTCTCTCTCTCTCTCTCTCTCTCTCTCTCTCTCTCTCAGGTAAGAGTCTGAATAAGCCCAATTAGTCATAAGCCTAATCTTTGCATTCAGATGATCCTGTTTCTAAACTATCAAAACACTAAGGTAGTTAATCATTCATTCACTAGAATCTACGCTTACAGTTTCCTACCTTCCACTCTATTCTGTTTATTTTTGAGCAAATAAAAACAATATTTCTGGCCCCTGTGCTATAACGGGCAGTATGTCATTCGGACCAATTGGGCGTCTATTTTCATGGAAGAAAAAGATTTAAAATAAAATTGTAATATCAACGGACAATTCATGAGATATAGTTTCCCATATCTTCATTTTATTGTCTTTTCATTTTTTATATTTTTGTCTGTTTATTGCACAAAAATACTCTATTCTGCAAATTTATTTTTCATTCGAAAGAATATTTTTCTAATGTCAGTGCAATATCATGAACCATTTTAAATCTATTGCATATCAAATTAATGGATTTTTCACACACAGACACGTATATAAACACACACACTCGCATATATATATATATATATATATATATATATATATATATATATATATATATATATATATATATATATATATATATATATATATATATATATATATATATATATATATATATATTGTGATATTATGTATACCATGTCTCCGTTCTCTGTAATTATGTCACTTGTACAAATTTATTCTTTTAGTGGTACTCCTTCTTACCACTAGGTTTGTAACACTTTTTTTCCTGTTTTGACCTATTTGTATCCTTGCCTGTCTTATAACCCTGGATAGGTACGCTCCTCGGACACCCCTTTAAGGATATACTCGGACGCGAGCGACCCCGACGCCAAAAAAAATTCCTGAAAAATCAGTTTTTGCAGTAACCTCCTTTTTTCTTTTGCCAATAAAAACTTCAAAGAATGCTTAAGACAACTGTAAAGATAAATACTACTCATCTGCAGAAAAACTATTTATTAAAAATATTTTAATAAATTAAGTAGAAAAGAAAAAAGACCTTACATAAAAATTCATAAAAAAAAAGTTTATACATATATACACAAATCCTTTTAGGAATTGATTCTTGAATGTTCAGGACACATCTTGATGTATTTTGGATGAAGTCAGACCCATGGAGGTGAAGATCTGAAATGAGAAAAAAAGGGTAACTTTTTTTGGCCAAAAAAATTTGTCAAAATTTCATGAATTTTTTTGGGTACCCAAATGAAATAGGAAGTGGCTAATTTTTTTAGGGAATAAACATATGTTATCCTAAAATAGAAATATGTAAAAAAATCTTCATTATTTTGTAAATTACATTTATATCAGGGGCCATATCTAAAGGTCATTTTTTGAGTACTTAAAAATTTCGTAAAAAAATACATATATTTAATATATAATATGATATTTATGCAGGTAAAAATATACCAAAATATCACAAATTATATAGGGAACAAGAATATATATAGATAGGGCAACTTACGCTTCGGATATGTCCACAAAATGGCCGCCAACCACACTGACTCAGACTCCCTAATCTGCCACTTGAAATGTAGGAAGGGTATGTCAATTTCAAGGTGTTATTTACTAATCTAATTATTCTTGGATATGCATAAAAATTGTATGGTGGGTTGCTGGATAATTGTCGATTATTTTACGACTATAAAATTAAAATTCTGACCCAAAAAAATTTTTTTGAAGGGAAATAAAATCGAAAAAGAAAATGTAAAACAATATAATATTTTAGCTAAAAAAATTTGATGATATTCAATCAAAAAAGAAGTAAACAAAATTTTCCGACAAATAAACATCTAGAGGAATCATTACTCTGTGATAGTTCCTTAGTACGTAGTAATTTTGAAAGAAATGGGAAAAAACGAAAAAGTGGCAATCGCAGGAAAATCGAACACATACCTATATATACGCCATATCTGGCTAAAAATAAAGATAGGCATGGGTAGCCAGATCATCTAGAAACACTTTCCAACACTATAAAAATACAAGTTTTGTGACACTACTTACCAATTCCTTACGGTAACATGACTAAGCAAAAAAAATGCAAAACAAATAAAAAAGGGCACTTGCGGAAAAATGGCCAACATTCTAATATACGGCATTTAAGAAAAAAAAAATTTCAGCCACGTACTAGGCAAACCATCAAGGCACATTTTCCGACAAATAATCATCTAAATGAATCATTACTCTGTGATAGTTCCTTAGTACGTAGTAATTTTGAAAGAAATGGGAAAAAACGAAAAAATGGCAATCACAGGAAAATCGAACACATACCTATATATACGCCATATCTGGCTATAAAAAAAGATAGGCATGGGTAGCAAAATCAGCTAGAAACACTTTCCAACACTATAAAATTATAAGTTTTGCGACACTACTTGCCAATTCCTTACGGTAACATGACTAAGCAAAAAAATGCAAAACAAATAAAAAGGGGCACTCGCGGAAAAATGGCCATTCTAATATACGGCATTTCAGAAAAAAAAATTTCAGCCACGTGCTAGGCAAACCATCAAGGTACATTTTCCGACAAATAAACATATAAATGAATCATTCATTACTCTGTGATAGTTCCTTAGTACGTAGTAATTTTGAAAGAAATGGGAAAAAACGAAAAAATGGCAATCACAGGAAAATCTAACACATACCTATAGATACGCCATATCTGGCTAAAAAAAAAAGATAGGCATGGGTAGCAAGATCATCTAGAAACACTTTCCAACACTATAAAATTATAAGTTTTGCGACACTACTTGCCAATTCCTTACGGTAACATGACTAAGCAAAAATATGCAAAACAAATAAAAAGGGGCACTCGCGGAAAAATGCCCAACATTCTAATATACGGCATCTCAGATAAAAAAAAAGACATGCACGTGTTAGCCCAACCATCAAGGCACACTTTCTAACACATAAACATGAAAAAAAATCAATAATATATGGCAATTCCTTACTGCGTAGTAAATTTTTACAAATATTGAAAAAAAACAGAAATTGGCAACCGCAGTTAAATACCCAATATACCAATAACTACGTCGTATCTGACAAAAACAAAATCACGCATGGGTAGCCAGATCATCTAGACACACTTTCCAACACTAAAAAAGCAAAAGTTTTACGACACTATTTGGCAATATCTTACGAAAAAATGACTTGACAAAAAACTGAAAAAAAAATGAAAAAGGGGCACTCGCGGTAAAATGCCCAACATTCTAATATACGGCATCTCAGATAAAAAAAAAGACATGCACGTGTTAGCCCAACCATCAAGGCACACTTTCTAACACATAAACATGAAAAAAAATCAATAATATACGGCAATTCCTTACTACGTAGTAAATTTTTACAAATATTGAAAAAAAACAGAAATTGGCAACCGCAGTTAAATACCCAATATACCAATAACTACGTTGTATCTGACAAAAACAAAGTCACGCATGGGTAGCCAGATCATCTAGACACACTTTCCAACACTTAAAAAAGCAAAAGTTTTACGACACTATTTGGCAATATCTTACGGAAAAATGACTTGGCAAAAAAATGAAAAAAAATGAAAAAGGGGCACTCGCGGTAAAATGGTCCTCGTGGTGATGAACGACATTTTAACTAAAAAAAAAATCATGCACATGGTAGCCAAACAATCCACCAAGACTTTCCACAACTGATAACTTATACAAGTTGCACCAATCTACGACAATTTCATAATACGTAATAACTTTGATAATTATGCAAATTACCTTAGAAGGGTAAACTCGGTCGCGCTCGACCCCGACGCGTCTCAGAAATCGGGAAAGGAGTACAACTACAGCAATGCACATCTGGACACTACTAGAGCGTGTAGGGGAGACATCTCCTGCAGGTCGATCACCCACAAATTCAGTCACGGGGGTGAGTCACGTGAGAAAAACCTGTTTTTTTTTTACGCTCGGGGTCGCGAACAACCCACCGTACCGTTCCAGGGTTAATTTTATTACTTTTCGTCATCCTTGTCGTTCATTTAGTTTACTTTGGCTTGTAATATTTGTAGGAGGGCAGAGTCGCTCTAAGGCTACCTTGACGACAAGATATTTTGTATACACGGTGTAGGACAATCATCTTCCTATTGTTAATGTAAGTCAGTGTGTTTTCTTTTATTTTGTATTTCGTTGTTAATTCAGGTGTTTGTTTGTTTGTTTGTCTGTGTGTTCGATCATTGCTTCATATATTTGAGCGGGTTTAACTTGTGAATTGTTTTCTACAAACGTTATGTCAATGTAATGGCCTGTTATTTCTATTATTAAATTTTTATATTTTGTGATCTGAGTTTTGCACGTTCCTTCATTGATTGGCATTTCTTATATGTTCTTATTATAAGCTGTAACAGGCTAGGCTAAGGCTTAGTTTATAATAATTGGGGGCCTCTGTCCGGGAGCTGAAACAAGTAAACACACCTGATTAAACTACCTAAGTACTGACGTTTAAAGTCACCGTGAATGTTCCAACGTACGATAATTTAAATTTGTATACATTGTGATTATCGAATAGATCTACTTCAGTATGTTGCGTGGGTTCTTTTCTCCTTTTCATATTAAAGCGATTTCTCTCGACATTTAAGTTATTCCAATTCATGTTTTCGGACATCGCTATCATAGCTGCGGTCGCATCTAAGTTAATGTGGAAAGTTCATTTACATTGGTTCGCCTTGTTTCAAATAGTTTTGGGAGAAATATTATTAGAAACTTCATCTTTATGACATCATGGCGCCATATTACCTTAGCGCCGTATCATAGAGTAGGTTTGGAGTTTGAATAGCCTGACATATCCGTATCAACGCTATTCGAAGTATCTAAGTATTATTGCTTTTCATATCGCTTCACTCGTACAATTTTGTACCGTTAATTATATTTACTACTTTGTTGAAGCATCCAAGTATTAACTTTTTCATTTTTCTTCCTTCGTACAGTTTTGTACCAGTATTTATAATTATTTATTCTTACCCGACTTGCGTAATGGAGGAATAGTTCAGAATTACATCACGTGATATATATTACGTTTTCTGTAATTGTTTATGCTATTGGGAACACTTCTCTTTGACTTTGCTGCGTTCTCTCGGGGATTTTCAGTCGCAATGTTTTCAGTAGACTTATTTTTCAGTAACCCTAAGGGAAAACTTAACACTATAGTGTATGCTAAGAGGAGTGAATTGTTGGCTTTGGCAGCTAAGTTTGAAGTAACTGTTAGTTCAAGAGACAGGAAAGTTGACATAAAAAATGCCATTTTAGAATATCTTGTAGAGGAGGAAAGTGTAGAAGAACACGAGTCTAGGAAATTCATAAGTGCTAAGAAAGAAAGCTCTGACGTTGAGCATATGAGGTTAGCCATACAGTTAGAACAAGTAAAGTTAGAGGTAGATATTGAGAGAGAAAGACAAAAGTTGGCCATAGATAAAGAAAGGAAAAAGTATGAGCTAGAAATGGAGAAAGCTAGATTAGACCATGAAGCTAGTCTAACTCAGCATATGGAAATTGAAAGAAGTAAGATTAGTATAGAACAACGAATAAGACTAATGGACCTAGAATCTAATCAACCACTAAAGTTTGACTTGACAAAGAGTTCAAAGTTAGTCCCTGAATTTACAGAAACAGATGTAGATTCACTTTTCCGCAATTTCGAACATATTGCCTCAAATATGAAATGGCCAGTAGATCAATGGGTTTGGTTAATTAAATCCAAAATCCAGGGTAAAGCTGCTATAGTGGTTAGTAATTTAGTAGGGGAAAGAAATTATACAGTCGTTAAGCAAGCTATTTTAGATGCATACATGGTAACTGCCGAGGGTCTTAGGCAAAGATTAGACAATACATTAAATCAAATGCTCAAACTTGGTACGAATTTACAAATGAAAAACTAAGATTATTTAATAAATGGCTTAAGGCTGCCAATGTTAATAATTTTGAGGAACTCATTAACCTGATTGTGACTGAAGAATTCGTGAGAAAACTACCACAAAATATTAGAATGCATATTGCTGACCGTGAGGAAGAGGATTTAAAGAAATCTATATTAGCTGACCATTTTTTCTTGATAAACTAAACTCACAAAGGTAACGTGATGTTTGTAAAGAAAGGCAAAGCAACAGGGTTCAGTGGTGGGAAAGAGGGTGTTAATTACTGTTCATATTGTAAACTACAAGGTCATGATATAAATGAATGTAAAAACCCAACCTATAAGAAATCTAAGTTTTTTGGCTCTTAAGCGGTCAGACCCCGATGTTGGTAAATATAAAGACAGTAAATTTAGCGTAAAAGACTAAGGAACTATGCATTGTAATACGCCTGAAAGTGATGCCTTGTTTGCTAATTATATTTCAGAAGGTACAGTAACAATTCCCAATGGTACTCCTGTCAAAGTAAGAATCTTAAGTGATACTGGGTCAACACAAAGCATGATTTTACATAGCGCAGTGCCTACAACTTCTTTGCTTGATGAAAAGGTACTAGTTAAGGATTTAAGTCACACTAACAGTTTGTCTTTAACAAAGCTCAATTTAAACTGTGAATATGTATCTGGTAAAGTAGAGATTGCTGTTATCAAAACACCATTCCCTGTACATGATGTTCATGTATTACTTGGGAATGATTTAGCTGGTCAACTAACTTGACCTAACCTTATTTTGTATTATCAACCACTGGATAATAACTCTAATGATTTGGATATCTTTGAACATGTAATTGAAGAAAGTAATTTCATTAGTGACTCTGGTGAAAACGACATTGAGGAAGTAGAGACCGAAGTAAACTGATTGATGTGACCAGACTGAGAATTTTGTTGGTGTTGTAACTAGGCCAAAAGCCAAACAAGCTGTGAATGAAGGTGTCCCAGATATAGTAAAGACAAACATTCCCTGTACTAATTCTGATTTGATAAACTTACAACGAGCAGATGCGACTTTAACTAATGCACTTAAACAAGCTTCCACTAAGGAAGGTAAGGTACCTAGCTATTAATTTGAAAAATGAGTCCTGTTTAGGCTGTACCGACCAAGAAAGCAGTCATTTAATGATACCTGGGCTAATAAAGAAAAACTTTTAGTACCATTAAGTTTACGTAAGAATATTTTGAGTGTTGCTCACCAAGCAGATTCCCATGTAGGAGTGTCAAAAACTTACAAACGTATAGCTAATGATTTCTTTTGGCCAGGTATGAAACATGATGTATTTGAATTTGTTAAAGAGTGTCATGTCTGTCAAGTAGTTGGAAAATCTGACTAGGTAATTCCAAAAGCACCCCTCGTACCAATTGTAATACCACATGAACCACACACCACATGTCCTTCGCTGTCCTGTAACAAGGCCATGGGTGCCATTGGTCTTTCCTTGTCTACCGAGGCCATGGGTGCCATTGGTCTTTCCTTGTCCACCAAGGATGTTATTTGTCCGTCCCTTATGGACATTTTCCACACACCACGATTCTCTCCTTGTCCACCAAGGAAGTTGTTTGTTCGTCCCTCATGGACGTCTTCCACACACCATGTCCTTCGCTGTCCTGTAACAAGGCCATGGGTGCCATTGGTCTTTCCTTGTCCACCAAGGATGTTGTTTGTCCGTCCCTCATGGACATTTTCCACACACCATGTCCTTCGCTGTCCTGTAACAAGGCCATGGGTGCCATTGGTCTTTCCTTGTCTACAGAGGCCATGGGTGCCATTGGTCTTTCCTTGTCCACCAAGGATGTTATTTGTCCGTCCTTCATGGACGTCTTCCATACACCATGTCCTCCGTCGTCCTGTACCGAGGCCATGTGTGTATTGGGTCTTTCCTTGTCCACCAAGGATGTTGTTTGTCCGTCCCTCATGGACATTTTCCACACTCCATGTCCTTCGCCATCCTGTAACAAGGCCATGGGTGCCATTGGTCTTTCCTTGTCCACCAAAGATGTTATTTTTCCGTCCCTCATGGACATCTTCCACACACCATGTCCCTCGCTTTCCTGTAACGAGGCCATGTGTGTCACGGGTCTTTCCATGTCCACCAAGGTTGTTGTTCATCGGTCCCTCGGCTACTTATTTATTAACTTAATGGATATTACTTCTCTTGATTCCCATTACAATGGAAGCAGCCTTGTTATGGCTTATCACTTAGCTTCGTTTCTATTTGCATTGATGAATCTAATTATCGACATTCATTTACAATGGAAGCAGCCTGGTTGTTGCATAAATTACACAAAGTTATGCACTTAGTTTTGTTTAAGTTTGCATCAAATAATCCAATCACCAACATTCGTTTACAACGGAAGCAGCCTTGCTGTGGCTCAAATTATACCAAGTCATGCACTTAGTTTTGTTCAAGTTTGCATCTAATAATCCAATCACCTACATTTGTTTACAACGGAAACAGCCTTGCTGTGGCTCAAATTAAATCGAGTCATGCACTCAGGGTTGCTTAAGTTTGCATCTAATAATCCAATCATTAACATTCGTTTACAACAGAAGCAGCCTTGCTGTGGCTCAAATTAGATCAAGTCATGCTCTTAGTTTCGTTTAAGTTTGCATCTAATAATCCAATCACCAATATTCGCTTACAGCGGAAACATCCTTGCTTTGGCTCAAATTACATCAAGCCGTGAACTTAGTTTTATTTCTGTTTGCATTCAATAACTCAATCATCAACATTCGTTAATAACTAAAGCAGCCTTGCTGTGTCCCAAGTTACACCAAGTTATGTACTTAAGTTTTGTTTTAGCTTGCATCTAATAACCCAATCATCAACATTTGTTTACAACGGAATTAGCCTTGCTGTGTTTCAAATTACACCAAGTCATGCACTTAAGTTTTGTTTTTGCTTGCATCTAATAACCCAATCATCAACATTCGTTTACAACGGAATTGGCCTTGCTGTGTCTCAAATTACACCAAGTCATGCACTTAAGATTTGTTTAAACTTGCATCTAATAACCCAATCATCAACATTCGTTTACAACGGAATTAGTCTTGCTATGTCTCAAATTACACCAAGTCATGCACTTAAGTTTTGTTTAAGCTTGCATCTAATAACCCAATCATTAACATTTGTTTACAACGAAATCAGCATTGCTGTGTCTCAAATTACACCAAATTATGCACCTTGTTTTGTTTAGGTTTGCACCTAATACCCAAATCATCAGCATTCGTTAACAACGAAATCAGCATTGCTGTGTCTCAAATTGTACCAATTTATGCACCTTGTTTTGTTTAGGTTTGCACCCAATAACCCAATCATCAGCATTCGTTTACAACGAAATCAGCCTTACTGTGTCACAAATTACACCAAATTATGCACCTTGTTTTGTTTAGGTTTGCACCTAATAACCCAATCATCAGCATTCGTTTACAACGAAATCAGCCTTGCTGTGTCTCAAATTACACCAATTTATGCACCTTGTTTTGTTTAGGTTTGCACCCAATAACCCAATCATCAGCATTCGTTTACAACGAAATCAGCCTTGCTGTGTCACAAATTACACCAAATTATGCACCTTGTTTTGTTTAGGTTTGCACCTAATAACCCAATCATCAGCATTCATTTACAACGAAATCAGCCTTGCTGTGTCACAAATTACTCCAAATTATGCACCTTGTTTTGTTTAGGTTTGCACTTAATAACCCAATCATCACCATTCGTTTACAATGGAATTAGCCTTGCTCTGGCTCAAATTACACCAAGTCATGCACTTATTTTTGTTTATGTTTGTATCTAAAAATTCTCAATACCTCTTTATTCCACTTTTTATTTGTCCCTTTATTACTTAAGCGAACTTCATGTCCCTCGGAGTTTCAACAATAAACACAATCCTGACTTAAATTTATCTATCTCCTACCTCAATATCACTTCACGTTTATTTGACTTAATTTTATCTATCTTTTACCTGTCTATTTAATCGTTTACATGAAAATCACTTCACTGGAAATTTCATTAATTGCGTATGAATCAATTTAATTACCTACCTCAATATCACTTCACGCACCCCTTTTTATACATATGTAATTACACACATATATGCTTACACTTCGGTAGTATTTAAATATTACTTATTCTTCTATGCACGATATTGGTTATCTGTTCTCCAAGTTAATTCCATTTCTCGTCACTCGTCAACAGGGAGTAAACAGGCACGTATACAAACGAAATATTAATAGAAACCTTTCTAGCACATTCATAATCTGCACACGTGTAATTTAAATAAGTGCGTGGTGCTATTCAGCAACGTCCTCTGTAGATACGATCCACTTCTGTAAGAGCAGTCCTCATATTTGGGAGTGATTCCCATAAACTTAATTTCCATCCGTACTATGATGCCAAGGTCCCGTGACTTCAATATCCGTTCGTGTTAAATTGTAGTCGCCTCTTTCTCTAGCGACTAATGGTGGAGTAATTGATACCACAGTGTTGAATTCACTATTTATGTGTTGTGATCAAACCTGGTGACATAGACAATATGCAAGTTAGTATCATTACAAATTGACATGTTATTGATCTAAAATCCATGTGTCAGACAATGAATAACACAATGATTTGTATGTTGATCGTTATAGCCTTCTCTAACTTACAGTTGTTAAAATATTAACATATTACATAATTGTGTACAACATTATACATACACGATGTGGTATTGTGGTAGTTTTGGAGATTGCTCTACAATGTGTATTCTCTGCAAATTCTCGTCCACAACTACGTTATACATTCACGATGGAGATGTGTTTATGCTCCGCACATCAATGGATTGATTCTTTTCCTATGGTGGTGTTCGACATGTGTTAAGGCTAAAGGTTAATGCACCCGGGATGAGCGCTTCCATAGTAAGCATATTTTCTCTCGCTAGCCTTTATCTCTTTATTCTAGTTCCCTTTCTTCAGTATAGCTATATTATTTATTTCACACATATACTTATTCTACATTCGCTGTTATGGCGATTACATTTACTGTTACCTTGTTAGGAGTGAAGTCGGATAGGAAACAACACATGATTAAGATTTAGTCTTGGGGTAAGCTAAGTATAGGGCAGTCTAAAGGGGGTCGCAGTGGGACGTAGCAGTAGCGCCCCCCCCCCCCCCCCAGGTATGTAAGGATAAGGCTCCTAGGTTAGGTTAAATAAGTAATCTTATGTTAGAGATGGTGTTCTTGTGTTTGTTTCCCTTTTAAAGCGTTGTTTTCCAGTCATGACTTTTGAAATCTTACACCCGGTCTGTCCCAACAAGTTACACACACACAAACGCACATACACCGAAAGAAGCGAACTTGATTACATTTTCAATGACAGATTGTTTTTAAAGGGAAATAATAATGAATCAAATACTCTTATAAAAGTATTCTCTGAAACACCAGGTTCCAAATATTTTATGAGAGAGAGAGAGAGAGAGAGAGAGAGAGAGAGAGAGAGAGAGAGAGAGAGAGAGAGAGAGAGAGAGAGTACTATTCGTATAAGGGTAATCTTGTTGATTATAGAAGCGCTGAGCAACATATGTTTTGCTTAGACAGCGTTGCAATCTCGAGGGAGATGACATGACGTCATCTTCAAGGTGAAGATGAGGGATTCCCAGGTCGTGTTTACGTTCTTCCCTTTTCTTTGTTGTTGTTGTTGTTATTATTTTACGAGAATTGAGATTGTCTTATTTCAGAACGTGTTTTTCAATCCAATCACTTTCCGAAAAACGAACTTATTCCAAAATCTATTGTCCCTTTACCAATCTTATCGAATATCACGAGTTTAAAACAAACCTCACTCAGATATCAAACAGACTTTTCAAGGTTTAGTTTCAAGTCAGGAAATTCATATCCCGAGTATAAAATTACAGAATTAAGGTCACATAAGAGGAAAAGGTTATGTCATTCCAAAATGAAGTAATCATTGTCCAGAAAGGAAAGTTCCGTCAAGACCAAGAAGGAAATTCAGGGTTATGAGGACAGAGGAAAGATGTAGTCTCGAATAAGAAGAAATTCTAAAGGGGTTTTACTTAACACACTTTTGTACACAACGATCGGAAAGACATATTGAAAACGATAGAAAAAAATATTAGCCACTGCAAAGCTGTTGTCACATTAATTAAGAGAAGAAAAGGATGTGAGTCTCTTATGAAAACAGGAGTGGGAGATTAGAAACAACACTATAGAAACAGTTTCTTGAATGGAATCAATTTATGGAAAATATAACCGGTGATAAACAAAAAAAAAAAGAAAAAAAAAAATAGTGGAAAGCACCAACAAAGTACAGTATTAACAAGAGTTAAACCTGAATATCACATATAGCAAAGAAATAAAAAACAAAACAAAATCGAAACCACACAATTGAATGCTTATAAGGAGAAAGAAGACTTAGGAAAGAAAGAGTTTAGAGATCTGGATGAAATAGAAAGGAGTAATTAAAAAGGAAAACTTGTGAGACGAACCTTTTGCTTCGTTAATATTTCTCAAAAACCAACACCATTTCATTATAACTGAAATCTGTTATTAAACGATGAACAGGAAGTAGTACAGATTGTAATATCTATTTCCTTAACCTAAAATATTATTATTTTCTGTAGTATATATTTTAGTAATATTTTAAATAATGTCTACTTTGAAATTTTCTGCCTTCTTTACTCACTTTCATTACATTATAAAGTTTTTTCAAACACAATTAGAAATTAAGATGCACCAGGTCAAGAAGGAAGAAGAAAATAGCATCATCATCGTAAATCGAGGGTCAAGGATGACCTCAAATCACCCTTGAAGGGATCTTAATTAGAAGAAGTGATATTTACAACACTATAAGTAAGAGGGCTTTGGGGCTTTAAGGCTCCTTTCCATTTTAGAACCTGTTAAGAAGTAATGTTTCCTCCATATGACTCTCTCTCTCTCTCTCTCTCTCTCTCTCTCTCTCTCTCTCTCTCTCTCTCTCTCTCTCTCTCTCTCTCTAAACTCGCACTGGGAGGAAAAAGAACAGAGAGAAGAACCTTTTGAACAACCAAACGAGAAGCTGACTTTATAAGTAAACCCGAAACCTTACAGAGATCTGAAGTACAAAGATAACCTTAAAACAATTATTTTATGTTTACAAGACCCAATTTTATGTTAAAAGTTTAGAAAAACAATCGGACCCAAATGTTTGGAGTTGTCTTTACTTAACCAACGCACGCCCCCCCTCTCTCTCTCTCTCTCTCTCTCTCTCTCTCTCTCTCTCTCTCCATATCATGTTCCATCTCTTGACTAGGTCAAAACTGCCCCAAGTACTGGCGCCTCCCAACAGCCAGGGATGATGCAGAAATATGGTCTTTCCTAATGAACCCAGTTAACACTGCAACCAGTCCTTAGCAAGAAAGCTTTTGGACATTTAGGTATCTTTGAAACCCTCTTATCAAGATGGAGGAGATATTTTACGACATATTAACAAGAGAGGATATGTCCTTGAAGAACACGATGAAGAAACATTGCTTCAATGGTTATGATACTTTTGTGGTCCGCCACAGTTGATAGATTGGTACATTTTCAATGATAACAACAGAAATTATGAAGACGTTAATTATGATAGTAAAAAAAAAAACATTATAATAATAATGGCAGCAGTAATATCATTTGTAATCGTAATAAATTTACTCTCCAGCTACGAGGGTAAGTTCTTTCTGTTGGATTTTTAAATGAATGGGTTTTAAAGAGAAATAAACTAACTGGTCTTTTTCAGATATGATAATAAAACTTTACATCTTTTAGTCTCACCATTGCTGAGAAACTTTCCAAATTGGAAAGAGCACAACGGTGATTATTATAAGTTTTATCTGTGTTGGAGATAAAGAAGTTGAGTTGGCAGGGACACTTTCGGAAAAAAAAAAATTGAGGCTGTTCACAACTAACGATAATAATAAAAAGTAATTAACAGTTCTTTCACTGGTCTTGCATGGAAAGTTCATAAAGAGAGAGAGAGAGAGAGAGAGAGAGAGAGAGAGAGAGAGAGAGAGAGAGAGAGAGAGAGAGAGAGAGAGAATATTCCCTGATGTCTTATAGGGCAGCAAAGATATAGTCAATAAAAGATGGAAGTCTTAAAGGTTTGGTATTTCATAAATAAGTGATGTAACTCAAGTTATTCTCATCATTATTATCCGTAGGTCTTCTCAGGTGAAGGGACCCGACTCTTCTTCATCTTCCAAAACTCGTATCTCTAACTTTGCTTCACAAAACTCAACTAACTTCGGCCACTTTCCCATCAGATCAGTAACGAGGAGTTGTATAAACTCGACACATTCTCAATATTTGTCTACATGACATTGAAATAAGTCTCCAGTGACTAACTTTTGTTTCATTAGAAGAAAAATTCAGAGAGAGAGAGAGAGAGAGAGAGAGAGAGAGAGAGAGAGAGAGAGAGAGAGAGAGAGAGAGAGAGAGAGAGAATTTCTCACCCTACCTAATATCATAATAGTTCACATGTTTTTATTCAGTGGAAACAAGTTAATAATTTCCTTTGCTTTTTAAAACGGTACTTTTGGATACATTTAGCATATTTACAGTGTATGACAAGAACTACAAAATTGGGGGTTATTTCTAACTTATTTTTAAGGGCATATAAAGTTTGTGACCACGAATTTCTTGAATTTGAAATAAGTTATCTTAAAAGGGTTTTCAAAAATCATGGCTATGATTCTGGGTTTATCGAAAAGGCACACTTAAAAGCAAGGAAGACATATTATGTTGCAAAAGAAAGAGTACCATTTCTAAAAGTTGATGAAGT
Organism: Palaemon carinicauda; assembly: GCF_036898095.1. Lineage (NCBI taxonomy): Eukaryota > Metazoa > Arthropoda > Malacostraca > Decapoda > Palaemonidae > Palaemon > Palaemon carinicauda. Next base: position 26,450,994 of record NC_090749.1, on the reverse strand, counting down.
TCTTCTTATCATTCCTCAAACAGGCCAAGACAACAAATTACTTGACACCTGCCTAAAAAGTTGTAAATTAGTTGGGGTATATAAAAATAATTTAACTATTAAAAAGGTGTTGACAAAATCAGGGAAAGGAAATGCTGCCAAACAAGCATGTATATATAAACTACCATTGTTACTGTCATTTATCAAGTTTCTTTTGTTCACTAGGTTTATGACACAACAAAGCAGTTTCTCTCTCGTGATACTCTGTTAGAAGAATGGTGAAATAAAAGATTCAGTTCATTGGTACTCCATCGCATATATTTTATCGTAATTTCAAACAAACATTTATTGTTAGGAAGAATGAAACTATCGTTTGAAGGACCTTCATGCAAAGTCAAATGATTCCTTGTAATTTTTTGAGAGAGTAGGGACATTCTAGAATCGGAAAACAGAAAGATTCAGCTCAAATAGTAATGACTTTCGCCATTTCTGAAGGGGTAAGGGAACCTCCCTCAACCTTCAGATTTAAAGCTTTGTGGAGTCGTTTCGCCGTCAATATTGGAGTTGTTTCGTCCCCGTTATTAAGAAATGGACCAAGACGTGCAATTGGCAGCAGAATTTCTTCTTATTGTTTGTAAAGTCATCGTTAATATAATTAAGATTAATATAACATTTTATACTATTCTATGTACAATAATTTACATTATTTCCGTAAAAGATAATCAGAATCATTCAGAATCACTCTTAGCATTTATGAAAAATTGTACTTTTAAAATAAATATTCACTTCCACGCTGGTGAAAAATATAAAATAATATCCAGCACTCAAACAACTGTCTCCTGCCACAGTCAATCAGAAATCCATTCGTTCCAGGCATTCCCCACTGTCCTAAACTAGCTAAAAAAATGTAAACAAACTACTCAATTATTCCATCGGTCTTTGTGTAATTTAAGTAAATTTATTATACAATGTGATTTGTATATATTTATTTTAGTTGTGCCATGTATTCTCAAATGTGTATTTCAAATTTATTATCTTCTACGAAAATAATGTAAATTATTGTACATTGAATAGAATAAAAGGTGATCTTGATCTTAATTATATGAATGATGATTTTACAAATAATTAAAAAAATTCTGCTGCCAATTGCAGGTCTTGGTCCATTTCTTAATAACAGGGGGAAACCAACTCCTATATTCACGGCGAAACGGCTCCTATGTTAACGGGGAACAGACTCCACCAAGTATGGGTGCAATTAGGACGGCGAATCGACTTTAGCGGGTGGGGGCGAAAGTGATTGACTGCGAAACCGACTGACGGCGAATCGACCATACCCCTCTTTACCATGTCATGAATTTCCCTTAATTAATTGTGAACAGACAACAACATTTTTGTTTTCATCTTATTACTAAGATGGTCTGGAGTTTTTTTTTTTTTTTTCTTTTTTACCTGTTTGGAAATTGAGTTCAGAGGAATTTTCTTGAACCAAATGACCAAAGTTATGGCAATGAGAGTGTCAGCTCAGAAATTGTTTGCTATATATATATATATATATATATATATATATATATATATATATATGTGTGTGTGTGTGTGTGTGTGTGTGTGTGTGTGTGTGTGTGCATATTATTATGAATTTGTATCTGTGCATAACTAAATGTATAAGTGGAGGGTTATGCTTTTGTGTGGAGACTTAGACCTATCAGCTCTACTTCTATCCTCATTCATATGCATTGCTTGATCTGTTTGTGTATTTGTTTGTGCGTAGACACAGGCGAACACATATGATTCCTAATTCTCTTACAAATTCTATCCCAATACATGATCTCAGTATTATTACCTCAAAGAATAACAAATAGAGAAAAGTTCTGCACACACACACACACACACACACACACACACACACACACACACACACACACACAAAACCCTTTTACGAAGGTGCCTGACATACCAACAGTGCACGTGTATTGCAAAACAATTTTGCTCATCATTGTCCATCAGTGATTGATGTTGTGGTCTCACACGTAAACACCTTCCAGTTAAAACTTGAAATACGTAAACTTGATGTGAATGTGATAAATATTAGGATACACACGCAAGGATGTTAATGATTAATACGCTACGTCCAAATGTTAAGGCCCAGATTAATCTTAAACCTGCTTTCCTAAGCTTGAACATTTCACGATGTAACTTTCTTCACCGTTTCAGTAATAAAACAACTTGAAACTTTGCCTCATCTCCTCTCTAATGCCAAGATGAGAAATATTTAGTCTCGATTAACTTCTCTCTCAATATGTTTATATACGCAGGTTATACCTTAACATTTCCATTGAGCAAAATGACTACCACAGCTTTGCTGATCAATGCGAGGCAAAAACCCTTTCACCACATTTAAGTATCCTAACTTAGAAAAGTATACACACACACACACACACACACACACACACACATATATATATATATATATATATATATATATATATATATATATAATATATATATATATATATATATATATATATATATATATATATATATATATATATATATATATATATATGTATATATAGATATATATATATATATATATATATATATATATATATATATATATATAATATATATATATAAATATATAAAGTTTTCCTATCTGGTCACCATAAATAAATCACGAAACAAAAATATTGACGCCAATAATTAAAGAAGGAAAACTGTTTCATCCAAGTGAGGAAACATGAAAGCCCAACATCAGCACTTAATTCAGGGGTCTTTTAGCAACATAGGTCGAAATAACGTTGACACCTTCCGGCCATAACGAAATACTGTTAGCGTTTTTTTTTATGAAGGATTTGCCCTCATTTGGACCAAGGATTACATTAGTGAGCCTTTCTTCACCCCCTGATAGTCTAATGTATTTACGAGGAATATGTAAGCAGGATTATATATCCATAAAGAATATGAGCGTTAATATACTGTAAGTATCGAATAAAGTAACATAGATCAGAAAATGATAATCAACAATTTACTCATTTATAACTTTCGAGAAGACATTAACTAGATGGAATTGCCAAAAAATTCCATTGGACATTGTTAGTATTTATTTACTTGTCTTGTTTTCTTCGTTTTCCTGGATTCAGATTCATCTGGAAGATAAGGGGAAAGTAAATCTGTTCATTAAAACCAGTGTGATATTTTTGTTATCCATAGAAGGTGTAGCTTTCCACATCTCATTTCAACATTATTAAATGCTTCTATACTCATTAATCACATAAAAAAACACGTTCTTCTTTTTCTTAAAGGTCAACGTTATTAATATCTTTTATATATTACATTTTTTGAACAGGTAAGATACTGTCACCCTTATTAATAACTTATTCATTCTTTGAAAAGTCATTATGAAATATTTACATCGGCTTTCTTTTTCCTTCCTCTTATTCCCTCTTCATCAATCTCTATTCTTCATTACTTTAAAGATTTACTAAAAACTTTGTTGAACTAGTGATCTAATTATCTTCCTTTGTTACGGTCATTTATCAAGTTACTTTTGTTCACTAGGTTTATGACACAATAAAGCAGTTTCTCTCTCGTGTTACTCTGTTAGAAGAATGGTGAAATAAAGAATCCATTTCATCAGTACTTTATCTGATATATTTCATATCGTATCTCTAAAAAAAATTTCGATATTAGAAATGATGAAACTATTGTTTGGAGGACCTTCCTGCAGAGTAAAAAGATCCCAAGAGATTTCCTGATTGAGGATTAAAATTCTGTTGATACTCTGTTAGAAGAATGGTGAAATAAAAGATTCATTTCATTGGTACTTTATTTCATATATTTTATCGTAACTCCAAACATAATCTTGATGTTATGAAGAATGAAACTAACGTTTGAAGGACCTTCATGCAAAGTAAAATTATTCTTCTGATAGAGAAGTAACATTCCAATATTGAATTATATGTGCAATAGAGTGTTTGGTTATACTATGAACCAATTAATGGAATAAAATAGAATTAATTGTATTATTTGTTAATGTAATAGTAATTCTGGTTATCATAGTTGGCAGAGGGGGATTTCATATATTGATCTACGCGTACTATGCAATGTTATTTATATCCTATTATAATTCGTAATGTAATGAATAGGTTCGTCATGATCAATTGCAAAATATAATTCTAAATTCACAATTTCTGTCCTGTAATAAATGAACAAATGAACGATAACTTAGTCATCGATGAATTGAGAAAAACTAATTACAAAACGAAATTTGTGTTTTGAATACATAAAATGTTTTCATTACTGTAATGAATGACACAAATGATTGATCGTTTGATTTGTGTTTCCCTTTTGTTTGGTGTCACTGCAGAAGAAGAAGACATTCACCGATGCAATGAAACAGTTATGTCTTTTAATTCTCCCTTTGATCAAAAGGAAGATCTTTCTTCTTCTTCTTCTTCTTCTTCTTCTTCTTCTTCTTCTTCTTCTTCTTCATACGTAGTTCAGGTCTTCACCATTTGGGATGAGATATTTTCGTTTGAAAACAAGAAGAGAGAAAGTCATTCTCAAACAATACCTGAATTATTATCAGGATTTAAAACAAATTTCCAAAATAAACTGACAGTTCTTCTCTTCCTCAAATATTACCGGGATGTTCATTTAGATATAAAAGGAATAGAATTTGACAGATGTCTAATAATGTATGCAGTTATTCTGAATTGCCAAGTTCCTTCGATTATTTAACAGAACTCTACAACATTTCTGAGAAATAAAGAATATTTGACATTTACATTTCGTATTATATTATTCATTGTTTCCTGTGCAAGTAAAATTACTTTCCCTTATATATAAAAAGAAGAAAAAGTTGTATATAAAGTTTTATCAGAGTGAGAAATACCGACCTTCTTCCTCCCTAAGGAAGCACGGTAGGAATCTCTCTCTCTCTCTCTCTCTCTCTCTCTCTCTCTCTCTCTCTCTCTCTCTCTCTCTCTCTCTCTCTCTCTCTCCTTAAACCTAGCTGCAATCAAATGTAAAATAAAGAATTGGAAAACTGCAAGCTCTCTTCGTTTGGCTTGAATGAGATGAAACCTGAAAGTTAACTTCCCTATCTAGTGTTGACGATAAACAGACGAAGATATTTCTTCAGGAAAAAATTAATGTCTGATCTTGATCTTTATTTTGTAGAGGAATCTCTCTTAGGGAAAGCTGATTTAACCTAAGGGTAAACCGAGAATTCTCCTGATTTCAAATTAATTGAAGAGATTCTATCAAATTACAGAATGTGTTTATCTTTATGTATCATTTGTTATGTCTTTTTATATGTCTCAAGTCTCATGGCCAATCTGATAGACGTCAAGATAAGGTTGGCAGCAGACAAACACAGAAATAAGTCACTTGATGATAATCCTTCATCAAAATCCAATACTGATTCGATACATGTTTTATGATAAATCTTGTAAATTTTGTCTTCCACTTTCTTTCATATCTTCAGATTGATTCCTATTCTTCGATTTTGTTTCAGGGTCTCTGGATGTTCTTTCGGCCCAGGAGAGAGAGAGAGAGAGAGAGAGAGAGAGAGAGAGAGAGAGAGAGAGAGAGAGAGAGAGAGAGAGAGAGAGAGATTACTTAAGCTTTAAAATTATGTATTGGAATCAACTTTTGGAAGTCAAATAATAAATTGAAGGGTTCCGAATACTTTACAAAAGGACGTCACTCACCGATGGCTTCTTTTGAGGGGAGGGAACATCTCAGGGACATCTGACGTCAAACTTTGATTAACATCAATGGATATTTAGGGATGCAATTAACACGCAATGGGAAGCAATAAGGAAATTCATTGGAGAAAGTTTATGTTTGTTTCAGCAATCCCCTTCATGTTGCAAAGGGAGGTTTCAAAAAGCATTTCATTTGATTTATGTATCCATCCTGTTAGCACAAAGAGTGAAGCTGCACACTTAGCACCAACACATCTGCATTGTCCTTCCCTCTATGACTAAAGAAATATCTTCTGACGTTATTTTTATCCATTGGGTTCAATAACAAGTTTTTCTTCGATAGTTTAAATGGAACTTTTATTTACCTTAACTGTTCTTTTTTTATATTCTTCACACTCATGAGGGTGTGGTATGCAGACACATTTCCCCTCCCCTTCTATCCTTCTCCTCCTCTCCTCCTCCTCCTCCCCTCCCCTTCCCTCCCCCCTTTTCTTACCCTCCGCCATTCCCTTCCCCTTCCCTCCTCATCCTCTCCCCTTCCCTCCGCTCCTCTTCCCCTCTTGTCCCCTCCCTTTCCCTCCCTCCTTCCCCCTCCCTCCCCATTAACAAAGATGAGACCTTGGGAGGGAGACCAACACCTAGAGACACTGGTCCATCTGCTTCCACAGCCTTTCCTGCAAAGATGTAAACAACAAAAGATGGAAGACTTAAAGGTTTGGTATTTCACAAATAAGTAATGTAACACAAGTCCCTCTCATATCTATCATCCGTAGGTCTTCTCAGGTGAAGGAACTAGACTCTTCTTCTTCTTCCAAAACTCGTCTTTCATACTTTGCTTCGTAAAACTCAACTAACTTCAGCCAATTTCTCATCAGATCAATAACGAAGACTTTTAGAAACTTAAAAAATTCTCAATATTTGTCAACATAACGCTGGAATAAGTTTTTAATGAATAACTTTTGTTTCCATTAGGAAGAAAAGCCGTTTTGCATATCATGTGCCAAGAAAAGTTATGAGAGAGAGAGAGAGAGAGAGAGAGAGAGAGAGAGAGAGAGAGAGAGAGAGAGAGAGAGAGAGAGAGAGAGAGAGAGAGAGAGAGAGAGAGAGGGGCAACCTTTCCCAGCAAGGACTTGTCTTCCCAAGAGAAGAGAAAGAACGTAATTTCATGCCTTGAATATTCAGATCTATTAAAGGAAACACTGTGATAAATAGTTTTTATCAGTTTTTTCGGGAAAACTGTTTTAA
>NC_090749.1:26436559-26439059 GCF_036898095.1 Palaemon carinicauda | reverse complement strand
CGGGTACATGGGATTCTCTACTTCTAACTATTTCCTTAGATTTGTTCTATTGTTATTTACGTAAGTAAATATACATCATAAGTTTTGTACTCGTGTGTGTGTATTTGCAGTTGTGTGTTCACGTGGAAATTCTTGGGAGAATTCCAGCTCAGCCTTCAAAGGAGATTATAACACATTTGATAATAATGATACAAAACAAAAATCTAGAAACAATCTGACGTACAGAGAATGAACTTTTCTATTGTTGTGACCCTGCAAAAATGCACGTAGTATTGCGAACAAGAAACATTCATTCCCTTCACAAGAGGATAGCTGATGTTTAGGTGATAGTCAATATTTGGACTTTGTGTGAATGTATTTGACAGTAAAGAGTGGTACTAATCTACAATATTCGTCGTTCACAGAACCAAGACCAGAAAAATTGCACAACTGTTTTTTTTTTTTTTTTTTTTTTTTTTTTTTCTTTTCTTTTTTCGAAATAGAACAGAAGACGTTAACGCCTTCAAGGATTTACCAATAGTCAGCATAATATTTTAAATGGTCAAAAGGTTTATTCTAATGGGAACAGTTTGAAGAGACGCCTCAACGAAGGCTGAAAAGTTTGGCGTGGTCAAACCAGGTTACGCCCCTTCCTTGAGTCTCCAATCGAAAGCATCTGCCTCTTTCCCAAAGAAAAAGAAACAGAAGAGACACAGAGAAATTAATCGTCTTCGTTTTAGCTGTCTTTTGTTGGGCTTCGAGATGTCATCATAAATTTCTTATAGTTAGTTGAGGGCGGTTTTCATTTGTTTCCCCTGGTTACATTCTATTGGCACCTTTGGTCATTATAAAATGACCAAACGTCAAGGTGGCACTGGAAATTGGAGTTGACTATGAAGTGGTGCCACTTTCTCTTGTTAGGGGAATAGTCACGGGGTGTTTATATAGGTACTATACTATAATCCAGTTTCAAACACCATCTGCTGTCAACTAAGAAAAAAAGCTTTTCATTTATGATCTGTAGGGGAGGAAGATTGTTAGACAATAGTAATGTTTGTCATAATCACGAAAGTTATTGTTGTATGTAAAGTTTACTATTTGCAATTATGTTTTATTTGGTATAACGTTTACATTTATAGATAGGTTATGTCAGAAGTGATAAAGCTAATGACTTTTAAAGACAGAGAGACCTTCCTTTTCACCTCGAGCCAATAATGAAATCGCTCATTATAGACGACATGAATACCAAGACTACCAACGCAAAAGGATACAGTATAAGGTAATACAAAGAACAAATAGACAGCATTTATTATCATCTTGTATCCTGACAAATTGGATATACATTAGATTAAAATATAAAGCTATTGTTGCTAACAAGACTTAATTCATCATGTTTTCTGTGACTAAGAGTCTTTTGAGGTTTCATAAGTTTCATAGGTTGTTACTTTTGACTGGTGGATGGCCACTGAAGAAGTCAGGTGGTGTGATGACGTCACAAGCAAAGAACGCAGAAGAAAAAATAGAGATTTCAAACACATTCTCTTTTGAGTGTTTTATTACCTCAATGCATATGAGTAGTTGAGCGAGTTTGTTTATTCAAATACAGAGTGAAAAACTTGTATTTCATTCTTAAAAAAAAAAAAATAACACTGGTCAGATGGTATTCAGTACCTGACAATTTCAACCAATATGAACAGCGTCGTACAGCGTTACTACGTATCATTCAATCCTTTTTTCTTTTCTCTCTTTGTCATTGTCTTTCATTCTCTATGTGTCTCTTGGAAAGCTGACATGCAGAGTTTCCCAGTTATTCTAAGGAGATGTATTTACTTCAATTTGGAAAACTAAAGAAGGAAACAAAAATGGTAGAAAGAGAAAAATGAGGATAAGCATCAGAGATGAACTCTTGAGAGATAGAGAAAAAGGGATCAGCAACCTATAAAGAGAGACCTTAATACCATTCTAACAATAATTAAAAACTATTTAACAATAAAGCCATTTAAACTTTTCGTTTCATTATGCATATTCTGAATAAAAAGTAAATTCCCTATTAAGTCATTATCTCGTTATATAAAATAAAGAAACGCGAATCAGAAAAAGATAAACGAAAAAATACTTTTAAAATCATCAAGAAAATTAATAATTCTCAAAGTCATTAATTTTTCTTTTTTAATCTCTGATAGATTTCCAATTCGTTTATAAATTAATATCAAATGCATTAATATATCCTTCGTTACACACTCTATTTTGGTTCGATAAATTTTTTTTCTTATACTTTATACTCAATACTATCCAATCCATTACCAATTCTCCACTTGTTCAATAATCTGTGAAAAGTCCCACCTGCCAATCAATAATCTTTTAACTGCTCTGGTTTAAAACCGTTTATTAATCAATGCATAAAGATCGGCTGTGTACTGCAATCCTTTCTTTCTATAAAGGTTTAAAGGCCACTCATGAAAGGCAGGGCCAAGGGACAGTGACATTGCCCTAACGAGCAGGACAATGGCATAGAGACTTA
>NC_090749.1:26379110-26431536 GCF_036898095.1 Palaemon carinicauda | reverse complement strand
GATTGATTTTGATTTGATTGGCATTGTACCAACCGTGTGTCACACAAATGTACATAATTATTTTGTATCTATTATGCTTGTATCTGCGCTCTTCCCTTGCACTAAAGAGAACTGAATGATCATGTCTCCGGTTTTGCCTGTAACATTGTCTGTCTCTCGAACAGGTTATGTCCTGTTGCCTTGAAGTTTTGTATATAAAGGAGAGTGTTCCTTAATAAACAACTCAGTTGATTGCATCCTGCCTTTGAGTTCTCAACCCTCTCTCGGTCCGTCACATTGGTGACCCCGGAAGTCGACTTGCTCCCACCGCCTTCCATCCTCACCCCCTTGCCCCTTCATCGTTGGTACTATGGAGCACTCTACGACAGTTGGTGCTGCGGCCGCTCCATTCAAACTTTCATCGTTTGCCAGCGGAGAGGCGTTTGCTTGGTTTCAGCGCATAGAAGTCCAGTTTCGCTCAACCACCAAAGCGGATTATGTTCTCGCGGCGATACCCGAGGACACCTTCCCAGAAATATCCGACTGGCTTTGTGAACAAGGAGACACCCCAATAGCGTATGACGCCCTCAAAACATACCTTCTGCAGCAGTACTCGCCGTCGCCAGCCGCCCATATAGCAAAGCTCTTTCAGCTCTCGCAACAACCGTTGGGGGACCAAAGGGCTTCGCTTGCCCTCAGGGAAATGACCAGTATCGCTCGCCTTCAACCTGCCGCAGACGGCTCTCCTCGTGAGTTGAACCTACTTCGTGCCCTTTGGATACGCCTTTTTACCCGAACCTGTAAGCGCTGCCATACCCGATGTCGATAGTTTACCCATAAAGGACTTGATGACCAAAGCCGACGCCCTTATGGACAGCCACTTCAAGACCTCCATCAACGCCTCCACCCCTGACGACGAGGATGCCTATTCAACGTCAACCGAAGCTGACATGAACGCCGTAGGACATACACGCCTACCCCGTGACGTGCCGGAGCGGCTACAAAGCCGCCCACCACCCACCAATCGCTCGCGCCCCAACGAACGACTTCTACAGCCACTTTCTACCTCCCATCCGCCGCAGTTTTGCTACTACCACTTCAGATTCGGGGCAACTGCGAAGAAATGTGCCAAGGATTGTCAGTGGCCAAAAAACGTGTAAGTAGGCCATCTCTTGTGGCGGGGGCCTCCCATGTTTCTAATCTTTTCTTTTTACAGGATGCAGGAACGGGCGTGCGATTTTTGGTAGACACGGGTGCTTGTCGTTCTTTTTTGCCAAGGAAACTCTTCAAGACACGACGTAGTCTGTCTACATCTGCCGACGTCCGCTTGGTAGCTGCCAACAGATCTGCAATACCCACCTACGGTTACGAGAACCTCACATTATCGTTCGGAAACAGTAAATTCAATTGGAAGTTTCTCGTTGCTGACGTCACAATGCCAATACTCGGTGCGGATTTCCTCTCTCATTTCCACCTTTTGGTCGATGTCGCCCACCGACGATTGGTCAACGCAGACTCATACTTGTCGACACCTCTTCAACTCGCCTCCTTTAACCTCGCTCTCCACATCAGCGCACCCACGGATGCCTACGCCCACCTCCTCACGTCGTACCCGGAAGTTCTCCGTCCAGAACTTCGCCAAACGCCCACGGTTGCTGCCAAGCACGGTATTTATCACCATATCAAGATGACGGGACCCCCAGTCTTCGCAAAATTCAGACGTCTGGCACCGGAACGATTGGCAGCCGCCAAACAGACGTTCACCGAAATGGAGGAAATGGGCCTTTGCCAAAAGGCCTCCAGCCCATGGTCGTCTCACTTACACATCGTTCTGAAGAAAGACGGCTCCCTCCGTCCGTGCGGGGATTACAGGCGCCTGAACATGCAAACAGAACCAGATCACTACCCCCTCCCAAACATTGCCGATGTGACCTCCTACCTGCACAAAGCGAAGGTTTTCTCTACGCTCGACCTCCTGAAAGGGTATTATCAGGTGCCTATGAACCCAGAAGACATCCCCAAGACCGCCATCACCACTCCGTTTGGTACATACACCTTCAATTACTCCTGTTTTGGCCTTCGTAATGCTGGGGCAACGTTTCAACGTCTCATGGATGGCATCTTAGGGGACCTCCCTTTCTGTGTATGTTATGTGGACGACATACTTGTGTTCTCCTCCTCAAAAGAGGAACACCTCCGTCACCTACGTATCGTGCTCGACCGCCTGCAACAAAACGGCCTTGTAGTCCGGTACGACAAGTGTACCTTTGGCGCCAACGAAGTGTCAGTGTCGTTCTTAGGGCACCGTATCACTCATGAAGGAGTCCATCCCCTCCCTGAGAAGGTAGCAGCCGTTCAAAACTTCCCCGCGCCCTCGACCGTCAAAGCTCTGCAGGAATTCTTGGGCATGATCAACTATTATCACCGTTTTCTGCCAGCCATTGCCGCCACTCTTGCTCCCCTCTAAGCCTCCCTCAAGGGCAAGCCAAAGGACCTGAAGTGGGGTCCCCTTCAAGAAGCAGCCTTCTGCGATGCAAAGAGGGCCCTATCAACTGCTGCGGCTCTCACTTTTCCTATCCCACACGCCCCTCGCCTTCTCTCCATCGATGCCAGTGACATCGCTATTGGTGCAGTACTCGAGCAGGTGGTCAAAGGCTCGGGCCGTCCATTGGCCTTCTTCAGCAGAAAACTGTCCAAGGCAGAATCGGGTTATTCTACCTTCGATCGAGAATTGCTGGCGGTGCACTTGGCTGTCTGTCACTTTTGCCATTTCTTAGAAGGTACGCCCTTTGTCATTCGCACAGACCACATGCCTCTGGTGCACGCCTTCACTCGACAGTCTGACGCCTGGTCCGCCCGTCAACGCCGACATCTCTCCGCCGTGGCTGAATACAATTGCACCCTCCAATACGTCCCTGGGAAAATAAATCCCGTCGCCGATGCCCTGTCAAGAAACACGTTGGCTGCCGTTCAACTGGGATTGGATTACAACGCCCTGGCTGAAGCCCAACGACAGGATCCAGAGTATCAAGCTTGCAGGACATCCGGCACGTCCCTCCATTGGGAAGACTTTCCCCTCGAAGACTCCAACATCACCCTCCTCTGTGACGTCCGTACCGGTAGACCGCGACCTTGGATTCCTGCGCCCATGCGCCGACAGGTGTTTGATTTCATTCACGGCCTTTCACATCCCTCGTGCCGTTCTACTGCACAGCTGCTGAAGGCAAAGTTCATTTGGCACGGCATTTCTAAGGATGCTAAGGAATGGGTCTGTGCCTGTACTTCTTGCCAACTTCCAAAGTATATCGACACACGGATTCAGGAGTGGGCACCTTTCCTCAACTTCAGCGTCGTTTCGCACACATTCACGTCGACGTTGTAGGCCCCCTACCCACATCACAAGGACATCGTTACCTGTTTACTGTCATCGACCGCTCCACTCGTTGGCCTGAAGCCATTCCCATGGAAACTGCAACGTCCGCCTCATGTACATCTGCCTTACTCTCTGGATGGATTTCAAGATTCGGTATCCCTGAGCATATTACTTCTGACAGGGGAACAACTTTCACCTCTCAATTGTGGACGTCATTAGCGAATCTCCTGGGCATCACCCTACATCAGACAACGGCCTAAAACCCAATGGAATGGATGAACATTTTCATCGCACCCTCAAAGCAGCTTTGATGTCCCGCTGCAGGGATTGCAACTGGTTTACTCAGCTTCCCTGGATCCTCCTGGGACTAAGGACCACTCCTAAAGACGCCCTCGACGTCTCAGCAGCTGAAATGGTGTATGGCGACCCGTTGGTCGTCCCAGCCGAATTTTTTCCTTCTACAACCTCCTCCAACGATCTCCCGTGCATACGTCACGTCGTGGGAAAATTCACTCCGTGCCGCCAGACTTACAAGCCCCCAGCGAAGCATCACATACCAATGGACTTGCACTCTGCAACGCACGTCTTCCTGCGCAACGACACTAGCAAGCCACCACTAATGCCCCCTTACACGGGCCCTTTCCTTGTGATCCGACGCAGTTCGAAAGCATTCCTACTAAACATTCGGGGAAAAGAAGACTGGGTCTCCATTGATCGTCTAAAACCTGCTTATCTTCTACCAGATGACCCGCCTCTCTAGATCAGGGCGCCCTATTTAACATGTACAGTATGTCATTTTTAGAGGGGAGCCATGTACCAACCGTGTGTCACACAATTTTACATAATTATTTCGTATATATTATGCTTGTATCTGCGCTCTTCCCTCGCACTAAAAAGAACCTGAATGATCATGTCTCCGGTTTTGCCTGTAACATTGTCTGTCTCTCGAACAGGTTATGTCCTGTTGCCTTGAGGTTTTGTATATAAAGGAGAGTGTTCCTTAATAAACAACTCAGTTGATTGCATCCTGCCTTTGAGTTCACAACCCTCTCTTGGTCCGTCACAGCATCGTGACATCTCTCATAATTTGAAAGCTACATCCTTGAAGAAAGGGAATTACAACAGAAAATGTGAAAATGAATTATGTGAAAGGGATATTCGTTTACATACATGATATGGTAGATATAGAATGCCTCGGTGTTGTATAATTGGATGCATTTCCCAGAGGAAGTTATTATTGTACACCAAAATTCCCTGAGACCAAGAAATCTCGACTATTTCAGAGGGAAGAAGGGAGGAGAGACTGGCAGGAGGGAGTTGGCAGAACACATTATTTGACGACCTCTCTCTCTCTCTGTCGCAGGTTCATCTCCACAATGATTTCAAAGGGAGTCTGAATTTTGATTAAGGTTTTCTGTATTCTTACAGTAGCTCAAACTCTATGTTATATAAAGAATTTGGTCATGCTCAATCTGAGAAGACAGTCAATGTGTCTTCACACGCTTTATTTGAAATGTTAGTCAAAATATGAAGGTTCATTTGCATGAATGAGCGCTGTTTCTCAATCTTCATCCTCCAAGAGAGAAAAATAACATACGAATGACTGGGGTTATAATAACGATTATTTTTCGTTGGAACTATTACTAGCACATCTAAATAGTTTCTTCAAATTCATTAAACATATATATATATATATATATATATATATATATATATATATATATATATATATATATATATATATATATATATATATATTTATATGTGTGTGTGTGTTTGTGTGTGTGTGTCTGCGGCTGTGTGTAAATATAACTTGTTGGTGGCTAATGCTTCGATGGTAAAGAGGAGATTTGTTTCCGTGAGCATGGCAAGTTCAACCCCTCACTGTGGTGCCCAACCACAGCAGTGGCCTCCCTAGTAAACAACATAAACTCACGATCCCATGATGGGATCGATATGCTGCCCTGCGAATGCTAGGCAAACACATCGCCACTGCACTAGCCAGGAGGCAGCAACATGTAATGCCTTCAGTTTGGCTAAGAATTTTGCACTAATATCTTCCATTTTAAAATGAAATAGATTGAAAAATAAAACCAGAATAATAACTGTACTGAAGAAGAGAAGACAAACAGCAAGACTGTAACTAAGTATTCTGGTGGACTGAAAAGCTGGACTGAAGATCATTATTAACAAATACTTTATATACTCTCCATGAGCAACGTCTGAGATTTCATGAAGTAGCTAGTTAAATTGTATAATTTCATTTCATTACATATTTTAATTGGCAGTTTTGGCTATTTCATGAAATTTCTAGTTATTTTATGCATTACCTTATTATAGACCTTAACGGTAACACACAAACACATGCACACATTTACACACAAACATATATATATATATATATATATATATATATATATATATATATATATATATATATATATATATATATATATATATATGTACATGTATATATACATATATATATTTATATATATATATATGTATATATATATATATATATATATATATATATATATATATATATATATATATATATATATATATATATATATATATATATAAATATATATGCATATATACATATATACTGTATATGTATATATATATATATATATATATATATATATATATATATATATATATATATATATATATATATACTGTACATATATATATATATATATATATATATATATATATATATATATATATATATATATATATATATATATATATATATATATATATATATATATATATATATATATACAGTATATATGTATATATGCATATATATATATATATATATATATATATATATATATATATATATATATATATATATATATATATATGAATATATATACATATATACAGTATATATATATATATATATATATATATATATATATATATATATATATATATATATATATATATATATACTGTATATTTGACTTTGCTTTATTCAAATTACTTGGGCGAATACTTAATTAGGCAGAGTCCCTATATCGCTTGAATTGTCAAATCTCAAATGGTCTAACATATAAGTAAAATCCCCACACGAACAGATTTACTTAACATTTGCAATATTAATTGTATTATTATCGATATTTTGGTGTAAAACGAACTGTGTTTGCTGACTTATTTTGGGCGCAAAAGAAATTCCATCCGATTCTTTTTGGATTTCATTTCATTTTGAGTCGAGCAAAACCGACTCGGTCAACAAAGCTTCTTTATCCCATCCAAAACTGGAAAAGCGATTTCATATCTCTCTCGAAAAAAAAAAAAAAACTTTGCAAAAGCAAATTCATCGATTTGACTTTGCGATGAATTGTCAAACTCGAAAATATCTAATTTCTGTTTCCTACTTATTATTATTATTATTATTATTATTATTATTATTATTATTATTATTATCATTATTATTATTATTATTATTATTATTATTATTGAAAATCCTAATGAAGCAATCTTGGTGATTATGTTGACTAATGTTGAAATGAATAATGTTGAGCTAAATGTGTGTTTCTTTTAATGTTTTTCGCTTTTTCTCTTATTGGTCTCCTTAGGTGAGGTAAGGTGAGGTAATGAATGTCTCCTTTGCTCTTTCAGGTGTCTCTTGTTCTTTCTATCTCCTTCACTTATTCCTTCTTTTATCTCTTCTCTAGCTTTCATCTAATGATGCAATATTTCATCGAGAGAGAAAGAGAGAGAGAGAGAGAGAGAGAGAGAGAGAGAGAGAGAGAGAGAGAGAGAGAGAGAGAGAATAATCTAATTATCTTTTGGTATTGAACGATCCTGGGGAATATTGTACACAATGGATTTATTTACCCTGATAAATGAGGTTTTCTTCTTCTTCTTCCAATGTTTATCTGATGATGTCCAACAGCACGAAGCCTCATAAAAGACATTGTTTTTGTGTCTATAATTTCCCAAGCTGTGAATAATAATAATTTATTATTCGTGTTTTTTCGTATGATTCACTTTATGATATAAATACTTTATGGTGGTAACCTTTAATGATTTTACCATGGTAAGGAAATGAATCTTTTGGTGATAAAATAAAGGTTTAATCCATATATACAGTATATATATATATATATATATATATATATATATATATATATATATATATATATATATATATATATATATATATATACAGTATATGTATACATTAAGTATATATATATATATATATATATATATATATATATATATATATATATATATATATATACATATATATATATATATATATATATATATATATATATATATATATATATATATATATATATATTTTAAATAAATGTGTGTAAAATCGCAGAAAAATTTGATGCTCAGATGCAAAAGAACCCCACGGAAAATGAAAATAGGAAACATAAGATTACACAAATGAATGTTTTTTTTTTTTTCTTAGATTGAAAGCTGTTAATGATGCAGGAAGCAGTATTAATGTTTGAATATGCTTTCCTATTGCAGAGTCAATTATTTTTAGCAGGGATATCGTTGATGAAGCGCATGTAGTGTGATTAATGTAAGCATGAGAGAGAGAGAGAGAGAGAGAGAGAGAGAGAGAGAGAGAGAGAGAGAGAGAGAGAGAGAGAGAGATTCCTATTCACTCATTGATAGTCAGACTGACAAGCGTAAATAGCCTAAGGTGTATAGCAGGTCTTTTCCCTTCGTCACCGTCACCCTCGGCTTCTTCCTTTCAAAAGAAAGGAAACAAAAATCTTCTCTTCTTTTGCAGAATAGATTCCTTCACTTACACAAGTTTCCTTTTCCTTATCAAACCTGAAGTCCAACGGCACAAACTCCTTCATTCCTTCCTTCCATCCTTCCTTGTGACCTTTCCTTCACCTATGAGAAAGCGAAAACCTCTGGCCTTCCAGAATTCCCTTTTGTTGGATCCCATTCCCATTCCCATTTCCATTCCTGTTATCTCACACCTTCACTAAAAAAAATTTTTTCCCTCTTTGCCTCTGATGTATTTCAAGATAATGATAACTTCTTGTAGGCATAACCTGTTGCCTTTACAAAAGGGAAACACCTAATTCCCAGCAACGTTATTATTCAAGGGAGTATAATCATTATCTCAACGACGAAGGACATATATATATATATATATATATATATATATATATATATATATATATATATATAGAGAGAGAGAGAGAGAGAGAGAGAGAGAGAGAGAGAGAGAGAGAGAGAGAGAGAGAGAGAGAGAGAATTCTGATAGTTCATCGTTGAAGGTGAAAAGATCCAACGTGGAAAGATGTAATAACATTCGGAAATGTGAAGAACATTCGAATGTGACAATGCTGGATCTAAATAAGATTTTGCTTGTGAGGAGTCAAGTGGAAATAATGCTGGTAATATAATGACCAATCCCCAGGATCACGTCATAATCGTTTTAAAAAGGATAATTATTCTTCAACATAATCTAAATGAGTAATTCAATTTCATATATTGCTTTTGCCTAATAGATACGATTTTACCCATTAAATGCATATAGTAAAAGCATTTTCTTGTAATCAGCAAGATATAAGTAATTAAACATTCGGATTAAAGTCCATATTTGTTCTGCCATTTTTTTTTTTTTTTTTTTTTTTTTTGTAAATCTGTAGGCGACCACATTGTGGTTACTCTTCTGTATAATTCCTCTCATGAAAAATTCTCGACCATTTTGACTATAAACCAGTTTCCAACATCATCTGTTGTCAACTAAGAGAAACAGTTATTCATTTCTAATCTGTAGGGGAGGAAGGTTTTTACACAAGAGGTAATGTTTGTCATAGTCACACAAGTTATTGTTTTATATAATGTTTACTATTTGCAATTATGTTTTATTTGGTATTACATTTTCCTTTATAGATATATTGTGTTATTAGTCATATCGGTAATGACTTTTAAAGGCAGCTAGACTTTCCTTTTCCCCGAACCATGATAATGGAATCGCCCATTATAGACGACGTGAATAACCCAACTACCATAAGAACAGGATATAAGGACTCTATGATCTAGTATACATCCCGACAAATGAAATATATATTAGGAAATATGATGACGCTGAGATACCAACAAGATTTAATTCGTCATATTTTCTGTGTTTGAAAGTACTTTGTGGTTTCATAGGTTGACACTCCTGACTGGTGGATGGCCACTGAAAGAAGTCAGGTGTTGTGATGACGTCACAAGCAAAGATCTCAGAAGACGAAATGGATATTTTAAACACATTTTCTTTTAACTGTTTTTATTGCCTCAATTAAAATCTGTAGTTGAGGATGTTTATTTTGCCCAAGGAAAGAATTAAGAAAATTATATTTCATATCTTGCAAAAGAAAATAACACTGATCAGATTATTAGTATCCGATAATTTCTACTAATTTTGTCAGTGTCATACAACGTTACTACGAAACATTTAACCCCGCTTTTCTCTCTCTCTCTCTCTTTGTCATATTGATATTTTTAGATTTGTTTTCCTTGGAATGCCGATGTGCATAGTTTCACTATTAGTCTAATACTCTCTCACGTTTGAGAACTAAAGAAGAAAGCAAAAATAGCAGAGAAAGAAAGAAAAAATTAAGATTAGAACCAAATATGAACTCTTGAAAAATAGATAGAAAGAATCAGTAATAAACTAATGCAACAATAAGTGAAGGTCCGGTCAACACCTTCGTAACAATATTTGATTCACAATGTTGATAAAAAGAGTTATTATTATTATTATTATTATTATTATTATTATTATTATCATTATTATTATTATTATTTAACCTATAATCACAGTTGGATAGTCAAGATGCTAAAAGCCTAAGTTCCCCAACAGGGAAAATAGCCCTGTGTTTTCGCCATGATAGTGAATGTGAAATAAGTATACTTGTGAAATAGATAATATAACTTTAAGGAATAAAAGGAACTAGACTAAACGGCAGAGTTGGGAGTGAGCGTGAGAAATGTGTTTACAACTAAAAGTATGAAGGGCCTTTTATCCCGAGCGCATTAACCTTTAACCTGAACATCTGGTGAAGAGCGCCTCTATTGGAAAGACTCAAGTTACTGAAGCCATGAGTAGAGAGAGAGAGAGAGAGAGAGAGAGAGAGAGAGAGAGAGAGAGACGCGGGGGGGGGGGGGGGGGGGTTGGCGTATTATTCATAATGGTTTCATAAATTCTAAACCACCTTTCACATAAATGGAGTAAAATCGGTGATCTTTTATTAACTAATACCAAACTAACTAGATTAATTTTCCAAAAGTTTGATCAACTTTCTGAATGATTCAATGGGACGCTTGATCTGACCTTTTGAGATCTGCACAAAACTACATTTGAATCTTGATCTTATTTACTCTTAATATTCATATGACACAACAAATACAATCTTTTAACAACAAAACTATTTGCATATCATTCTCTCTCTCTCTCTCTCTCTCTCTCTCTCTCTCTCTCTCTCTCTCTCTCTCTCTCTCTCTCTCTCTCTCTCTCTCTTTTTCATCATTTGTTTGAATAAACTGACGCAAAAAATCTTCCATAATACTTTGACCTCTTTTTCCGTTTGATGTTCTGACAGTTTTCATTTCTGGATTGTCGGGTTTTATATTTCTTTACCATTACACGCACACACACAAGTGTATCTATATCCATTATCTCACCTACTCACACACACACATTCCATCTAATACCACCAATAACAAATTTTTGGCAATGCGTATTTGGATTCTACGAATCTCTCTCTCTCTCTCTCTCTCTCTCTCTCTCTCTCTCTCTCTCTCTCTCTCTCTCTCTCTCTCTCTCTCTCTCTCCTATATGATGTTATCATTTATATTTGAGAAAAAAGGGAATGTAAGCCGGGGTGGTTAAACTATGTGTTTGTGTCTGTCTGTTGATCCGAGGTCATTCGAACATCGAACTCTCTTCATCAGTCGAAGTTTTGTCTCTTTAGAAATAAAAGTCTGAGGAAGTGAATGAGCAAATGAGAAACCTTTCTTTTCCAGGAAGATTTAGTGATAACAAATCCTTTACTTTTAAAGTATTTGAATTAAGAGATTCAATACCAAATCTCTTCTGCATTCGCGAAATAAGAATATATTGTTGTTTTGATGAAAGTTATCTCTTTTAACGATAAGTCATTAAAAGAAAATTCTTTCAACGACAAATATCTCCTATGTTACAAACACCTCTGATCATATTTCAAAAGAACTTTTACAGAAGCCTCTGAATATAACAAGATAGAAAAATTATTTCTTTTCACCAAGGCTAATATTTTTCAGTTCCCCCAAGGGAAAGAAAATAGATCATAAATTTCGTACCAGAGAAGAAAGAGAGAGAAAAAACTAGAGCATTTTTATTTAGTAAACAAATGTCCCAAGTCGTTGTAGCAATGCACCCCAAGTGATAAATAAAACACAAGCTCAGCACATTAAGCCAATAATAGCTTTACACATTTTTTTGATCTTTTACTTCAAAGTTTTCTTACTAAAAGAACGGACATTCTGAAAATAGGTCAATGGTGTATATATACTTTTCACAGAGTGTTGTAGTTCTTTAGTAATATAAAGACAGGGGTGAACAAAGCTCTCTAAACCTCACGTGGCACTGCTACTTAAGTCTTACTGAAAGCAGCATTCCTCCAGCCCTTAGGTTATGACACCAATGAAAACAGAAAAGGCAGATACATTGATTTTCTGTTATGGGGACAATTTAGGGTTGTGGTTACTTACTAGAAAAATTCCTGCCTGGGCAATTTAGAGGACCCTATAGTTCTGCCGGCAGTCATCAGTAGCCATTGTCTGGCCTACCCTGATCTTAGATGCTTATAATATGTACAGCATATATGGTCAGCTGATAGTATATATATATATATATATATATATATATATATATATATATATATATATATATATATATATATATATATATATATATATATATATATATATATATATATATGAGCTAAGCACAGTCAGGTTGTTACTGTGTGGAATAAGTGAATGTCAACAGATCTGTCTTCTTTGTTAAAGGAAAGACGGTTAAAATGTGGCTTGGCTTGGCTTGGCACTCAAAAATATTCGTTAAAAGTTAGCGTCACTAAAATCTCTCTCTATTGGTTCGCATAAGACTTTCGGGTCAAAACGGCCAATCATCGATCAGGGCATAGGAAGGCCAAAGTGGGCGCTTGAACTGCCCATAGTTTTTTGTCAATTAGAGTTGGGAGGCTTGAGTGGTTAGACCTACACGTCCAGGTCACGGGTGCCAGCCATGAGTGCCAACAAGTACCATTTCTCTGAGGACTTTTTCTTAGTAAAGTAACGTAATGATAATTAAGGGCCGCCCTTGTAGCTTAAATAGAATATAGCAGCTGTGGAAAATTAACAATTCGATTATCATTTGATCCTCCCCTCTCTCATAATAGTGTTAGCCATCAAATATATTGTCTCTATCTTGGTTTCCCCAAGACGTGAAGTTGAACCCCCCTTAATACGACCTAAATCGGGTCACATTAAATGGTGTCAGGTGTGGGGTGGGGTAATTAACAAATTAACGTCAGTGCTAAGTGATTTTAGCCGACGTGAGATTCTTGAAAAAGTGGAAACAAAAGAGACTAGTGACAATGGTTAACACGAGAAGTTCGACGTCGAGTGGCAGTGACGGAGAGAGAGAGGGGTGAAATGAAGTGTAGCTCATGTATGCCCGGTACTCGGTGAACGTTTCTCAACGCACATGATAGCAGATACACAACCATAGAGGCAGCCCGACACTCAACCGACATCGACAACCTACCAAGGATGAGGTGATTTTAGAAGAGAACCTCGAGAGGCAGAGGTCTGAGAGGTAGTATGTGGCGACTGGCGGTTGTTGGAACTGAGGGGTGGTACTAACAGATGGCCACCTACGGCCTTTATGGCCCTACGATGAACAGCGGTAGTGTCATGGATGTCAGGCCACAAGCTACCATCTGAAAGCTGTTTAAAAAGAAGACAGCGTCGGCAGAAGAAATCATGTTTCCCCTGTACCAACGAGAGGGAGGGGAAGACGACGCAGGAAGGGGAAGACAACGCGGGAAGGGGACCAATGGTCCCTCGGGCCGTCCGTCAGACCGCAAGGACTGGGGACGGGAGTGCCATGGAGTCAGCGAGCCGTCTTTGCCCCAGAGTGTGGGGGAAGGGAGCTAGATGCTCCCCCAGTGAGCAGTAGGGGATGCCCACCTACCAGCGAGGGTAGGTCGTCTTCCCAGGGAGTGCATAAGGAGGAGGAGGGGTGAGCAGGAACCCCTCACCACCGCTCCCGACAATGGAAGTTGGAATGTTATTCCCGTCTTGGAATAGAAGTGGAATCATGTGTGTAACGAGGGTGAAGAACCGCTCGTTATGGATGCCCGCAAAACGTAAGGAGCGCACGGTGCTTACAACGGCCAGAGCCCACACACGGGCTCAGTGATCCAACGACGAAGAACGGATGTAATAACTCTACGGAAGCAGAAGGAACAACAACGAAAGAAGTAGGCTTAGTAGACCGTGGATGGAGCGCATAGAAAACGGGAAGATCTTGACGACTACGGAGGAAGAGAGAGGGAATGAATGCCCCCGTGACTGAGCTCTGTGAATGAGTGTATGAATGAGGTAGGAGATCAAATTTCCCGGATTTTTTGCGCAGGTGAAAGGGTGTGTTCTTCATTGAAGACGGAATTTGATCTATCGTTGTTCTTCTTTCCCCTTTGGTAGAGAAAGTCATCTGTGTAATTGATGTAAGACCTTATGCGTGGCATGTGGGTATAGGAAGTTCCCCTAAGGATGGCAAGAGTGTCAGTATTTTTAAGGAATTAGGTTATCAATAAATGTCATGTGTGTAACTCAGTGAGTAACCACAAGCATGTGGTACCAAGGGCCAGAACATGGTAGGTAGTACCTTTTAAGTTTAATGGAGTGCATATGGACGTCAAAGGTCCATTCCCCAAGGGGACAGGTAGGAAAGTGAGGAAGAGACACAGCGTGTGTCCGTGCCGTCCTCCAAGCACGAGAGTGCGAGAGGACATGGGTCTTGAGATAATGTCTACCACGAGGTGATTGAGGTCATAAAAATCAGGTCTTTTACGTATGTTCATTCCGAGTGTTTTGTGAAAAGATGAATTAAATTTTGTTTCATTTTTTTTTTGGTTTTGTTCTAAGCATATCACGAGTATATCATTTATCATACTGAGAAATTTCTGTTGCATTTATGTTATGTTGGAAATAATTCAAATTTCATTATTTTGTGTTGGTACCAATTTTGCTATTACCAATGGTTTTATGTACGGTTTTCCATTGTTTGTGTTATACTGTATTTAAAGAATTTCATTTCTCTGTGGAGGTATTCAGTGCTATTACAGGTAATTATTAATCATGGGTTGAAAATTGAACATCATTACTTATGTTTTTGATTTTTAGGAGAATTAATATTGCTCGGTTATTGATAAGTATGTTTTTCTTTTTATTATTATTCACTGGTTGAGTTTGCTCTTTATTGCAGTGACACGGATGTGTTAAAAATGGTTTCCTTATAATGGTAAATGTATCAAAGAGTGCTGGGATTGGAAGTTATTCATTTTGATTTCTCTTGATTTTTATCATTTTCTTTAGTTTGTGTATATGATGATTGTTGGTCCTTATGGAATTTTATTGCATTCGAAACATTATTTTTTTTCTGATTTTGTGCTCCAAATTTCGATAACGATGTATTTAAACCTGATTTTGTGTTTCTGTATGATCTATTGTGGGCGTGATATTCATCTTTGTGTAACTTGCAATTGTAACACGCCAAAAAGGCCCTTTGATTTGGTTTAGGTATTTAATTTTAATGTTTGCATGCTCCCAAAGAGAGTGGTACTCAGACGCAACATCTAGTGGAAAAAGAAAGATTGTGTTCAGTGAAATAAAAGAGAGAGAAAAAAAAATGTTTGAGAAAAAAAATCTGATAAGTGTGAATTTTACGGGACGTAAAAATTTGGGAAGGGAGTGATGAGCTAAGCACAGTCAGGTTGTTACTGTGTGGAATAAGTGAATGTTAACAGATCTGTCTTCTTTGTTAAAGGAAAGACGGTTAAAATGTGGCTTGGCTTGGCTTGGCACTCAAAAATGTTCGTTAAAAGTTAGCGTCACTAAAATCTCTCTCTATTGGTTCTCATAAGACTTTCGGGTCAAAACGGCCAATCATCGATCAGGGCATAGGAGGGCCAAAGTGGGCGCTTGAACTGCCCATAGTTTTTTGTCAGTTAGAGTTGGGAGGCTTGAGTGGTTAGACCTACACGTCCAGGTCACGGGTGCCAGCCATGAGTGCCAACAAGTACCATTTCTCTGAGGACTTTTTCTTAGTAAAGTAACGTAATGATAATTAAGGGCCGCCCTTGTAGCTTAAATAGAATATAGCAGCTGTGGAAAATTAACAATTCGATTATCATTTGATCCTACCCTCTCTCATAATAGTGTTAGCCATCAAATATATTGTCTCTATCTTGGTTTCCCCAAGACGTGAAGTTGAACCCCCCTTAATACGACCTAAATCGGGTCACATTAAATGGTGTCAGGTGTGGGGTGGGGTAATTAACAAATTAACTTCAGTGCTAAGTGATTTTAGCCGACGTGAGATTTTTGAAAAAGTGGAAACAAAAGAGACTAGTGACAATGGTTAACACGAGAAGTTCGACGTCGAGTGGCAGTGACGGAGAGAGAGAGGGGTGAAATGAAGTGTAGCTCATGTATGCCCGGTACTCGGTGAACGTTTCTCAACGCACATGATAGCAGATACACAACCATAGAGGCAGCCCGACACTCAACCGACATCGACAACCTACCAAGGATGAGGTGTTTTTAGAAGAGAACCTCAAGAGGCAGAGGTCTGAGAAGTAGTATGTGGTGACTGGTGGTTGTTGGAACTGAGGGGTGGTACTAACAGATTGCCACCTACGGCCTTTATGGCCCTACGATGAACAGCGGTAGTGTCATGGATGTCAGGCCACAAACTACCATCTGAAAGCTGTTTAAAAAGAAGACAGCGTCGGCAGAAGAAATCATGTTTCCCCTGTACCAACGAGAGGGAGGGGAAGACGACGCAGGAAGGGGAAGACAACGCGGGAAGGGGACCAATGGTCCCTCGGGCCGTCCGTCAGACCGCAAGGACTGGGGACGGGAGTGCCATGGAGTCAGCGAGCCGTCTTTGCCCCAGAGTGTGGGGGAAGGGAGCTAGATGCTCCCCCAGTGAGCAGTAGGGGATGCCCACCTACCAGCGAGGGTAGGTCGTCTTCCCAGGGAGTGCATAAGGAGGAGGAGGGGTGAGCAGGAACCCCATACCACCGCTCCCGACAATGGAAGTTGGAATGTTATTCCCGTCTTGGAATAGAAGTGGAATCATGTGTGTAACGAGGGTGAAGAACCGCTCGTTATGGATGCCCGCAAAACGTAAGGAGCGCACGGTGCTTACAACGGCCAGAGCCCACACACGGGCTCAGTGATCCAACGACGAAGAACGGATGTAATAACTCTACGGAAGCAGAAGGAACAACAACGAAAGAAGTAGGCTTAGTAGACCGTGGATGGAGCGCATAGAAAACGGGAAGGTCTTGACGACTACGGAGGAAGAGAGAGGGAATGAATGCCCCCGTGACTGAGCACTGTGAATGAGTGTATGAATGAGGTAGGAGATCAAATTTCCCGGATTTTTTGCGCAGGTGGAAGGGTGTGTTCTTCATTGAAGACGGAATTTGATCTATCGTTGTTCTTCTTTCCCCTTTGGTAGAGAAAGTCATCTGTGTAATTGATGTAAGACCTTATGCGTGGCATGTGGGTATAGGAAGTTCCCCTAAGGATGGCAAGAGTGTCAGTATTTTTAAAGAATTAGGTTATCAATAAATGTCATGTGTGTAACTCAGTGAGTAACCACAAGCATGTGGTACCAAGGGCCAGAACATGGTAGGTAGTACCTTTTAAGTTTAATGGAGTGCATATGGACGTCAAAGGTCCATTCCCCAAGGGGACAGGTAGGAAAGTGAGGAAGAGACACAGCGTGTGTCCGTGCCGTCCTCCAAGCACGAGAGTGCGAGAGGACATGGGTCTTGAGATAATGTCTACCACGAGGTGATTGAGGTCATAAAAATCAGGTCTTTTACGTATGTTCATTCCGAGTGTTTTGTGAAAAGATGAATTAAATTTTGTTTCGTTTTTTTTTTTGGTTTTGTTCTAAGCATATCACGAGTATATCATTTATCATACTGAGAAATTTCTGTTGCATTTATGTTATGTTGGAAATAATTCAAATTTCATTATTTTGTGTTGGTACCAATTTTGCTATTACCAATGGTTTTATGTACGGTTTTCCATTGTTTGTGTTATACTGTATTTAAAGAATTTAATTTCTCTGTGGAGGTTTTCAGTGCTATTACAGGTAATTATTAATCATGGGTTGAAAATTTAACATCATTACTTATGTTTTTGTTTTTTTAGGAGAATTAATATTGCTCGGTTATTGATAAGTATGTTTTTCTTTTTATTATTATTCACTGGTTGAGTTTGCTCTTTATTGCAGTGACACGGATGTGTTAAAAATGGTTTCCTTATAATGGTAAATGTATCAAAGAGTGCTGGGATTGGAAGTTATTCATTTTGATTTCTCTTGATTTTTATCATTTTCTTTAGTTTGTGTATATGATGATTGTTGGTCCTTATGGAATTTTATTGCATTCGAAACATTATTTTTTTTCTGATTTTGTGCTCCAAATTTCGATAACGATGTATTTAAACCTGATTTTGTGTTTCTGTATGATCTATTGTGGGCGTGATATTCATCTTTGTGTAACTTGCAATTGTAACACGCCAAAAAGGCCCTTTGATTTGGTTTAGGTATTTAATTTTAATGTTTGCATGCTCCCAAAGAGAGTGGTACTCAGAGGCAACATCTAGTGGAAAAAGAAAGATTGTGTTCAGTGAAATAAAAGAGAGAGAAAAAAAAATGTTTGAGAAAAAAAATCTGATAAATGTGAATTTTACGGGACGTAAAAATTTGGGAAGGGAGTGATGAGCTAAGCACAGTCAGGTTGTTACTGTGTGGAATAAGTGAATGTTAACAGATCTGTCTTCTTTGTTAAAGGAAAGACGGTTAAAATGTGGCTTGGCTTGGCTTGGCACTCAAAAATGTTCGTTAAAAGTTAGCGTCACTAAAATCTCTCTCTATTGGTTCTCATAAGACTTTCGGGTCAAAACGGCCAATCATCGATCAGGGCATATGAGGGCCAAAGTGGGCGCTTGAACTGCCCATAGTTTTTTGTCAGTTAGAGTTGGGAGGCTTGAGTGGTTAGACCTACACGTCCAGGTCACGGGTGCCAGCCATGAGTGCCAACAAGTACCATTTCTCTGAGGACTTTTTCTTAGTAAAGTAACGTAATGATAATTAAGGGCCGCCCTTGTAGCTTAAATAGAATATAGCAGCTGTGGAAAATTAACAATTCGATTATCATTTGATCCTACCCTCTCTCATAATAGTGTTAGCCATCAAATATATTGTCTCTATCTTGGTTTCCCCAAGACGTGAAGTTGAACACCCCTTAATACGACCTAAATCGGGTCACATTAAATGGTGTCAGGTGTGGGGTGGGGTAATTAACAAATTAACGTCAGTGCTAAGTGATTTTAGCCGACGTGAGATTTTTGAAAAAGTGGAAACAAAAGAGACTAGTGACAATGGTTAACACGAGAAGTTCGACGTCGAGTGGCAGTGACGGAGAGAGAGAGAGGGGTGAAATGAAGTGTAGCTCATGTATGCCCGGTACTCGGTGAACGTTTCTCAACGCACATGATAGCAGATACACAACCATAGAGGCAGCCCGACACTCAACCGACATCGACAACCTACCAAGGATGAGGTGTTTTTAGAAGAGAACCTCAAGAGGCAGAGGTCTGAGAAGTAGTATGTGGCGACTGGCGGTTGTTGGAACTGAGGGGTGGTACTAACAGATGGCCACCTACGGCCTTTATGGCCCTACGATGAACAGCGGTAGTGTCATGGATGTCAGGCCACAAACTACCATCTGAAAGCTGTTTAAAAAGAAGACAGCGTCGGCAGAAGAAATCATGTTTCCCCTGTACCAACGAGAGGGAGGGGAAGACGACGCAGGAAGGGGAAGACAACGCGGGAAGGGGACCAATGGTCCCTCGGGCCGTCCGTCAGACCGCAAGGACTGGGGACGGGAGTGCCATGGAGTCAGCGAGCCGTCTTTGCCCCAGAGTGTGGGGGAAGGGAGCTAGATGCTCCCCCAGTGAGCAGTAGGGGATGCCCACCTACCAGCGAGGGTAGGTCGTCTTCCCAGGGAGTGCATAAGGAGGAGGAGGGGTGAGCAGGAACCCCTCACCACCGCTCCCGACAATGGAAGTTGGAATGTTATTCCCGTTTTGGAATAGAAGTGGAATCATGTGTGTAACGAGGGTGAAGAACCGCTCGTTATGGATGCCCGCAAAACGTAAGGAGCGCACGGTGCTTACAACGGCCAGAGCCCACACACGGGCTCAGTGATCCAATGACGAAGAACGGATGTAATAACTCTACGGAAGCAGAAGGAACAACAACGAAAGAAGTAGGCTTAGTAGACCGTGGATGGAGCGCATAGAAAACGGGAAGATCTTGACGACTACGGAGGAAGAGAGAGGGAATGAATGCCCCCGTGACTGAGCTCTGTGAATGAGTGTATGAATGAGGTAGGAGATCAAATTTCCCGGATTTTTTGCGCAGGTGGAAGGGTGTGTTCTTCATTGAAGACGGAATTTGATCTATCGTTGTTCTTCTTTCCCCTTTGGTAGAGAAAGTCATCTGTGTAATTGATGTAAGACCTTATGCGTGGCATGTGGGTATAGGAAGTTCCCCTAAGGATGGCAAGAGTATCAGTATTTTTAAAGAATTAGGTTATCAATAAATGTCATGTATGTAACTCAGTGAGTAACCACAAGCATGTGGTACCAAGGGCCAGAACATGGTAGGTAATACCTTTTAAGTTTAATGGAGTGCATATGGACGTCAAAGGTCCATTCCCCAAGGGGACAGGTAGGAAAGTGAGGAAGTGACACAGCGTGTGTCCGTGCCGTCCTCCAAGCACGAGAGTGCGAGAGGACATGGGTCTTGAGATAATGTCTACCACGAGGTGATTGAGGTCATAAAAATCAGGTCTTTTACGTATGTTCATTCCGAGTGTTTTGTGAAAAGATGAATTAAATTTTGTTTCGTTTTTTTTTTTGGTTTTGTTCTAAGCATATCACGAGTATATCATTTATCATACTGAGAAATTTCTGTTGCATTTATGTTATGTTGGAAATAATTCAAATTTCATTATTTTGTGTTGGTACCAATTTTGCTATTACCAATGGTTTTATGTACGGTTTTCCATTGTTTGTGTTATACTGTATTTAAAGAATTTCATTTCTCTGTGGAGGTTTTCAGTGCTATTACAGGTAATTATTAATCATGGGTTGAAAATTGAACATCATTACTTATGTTTTTGTTTTTTTAGGAGAATTAATATTGCTCGGTTATTGATAAGTATGTTTTTCTTTTTATTATTATTCACTGGTTGAGTTTGCTCTTTATTGCAGTGACACGGATGTGTTAAAAATGGTTTCCTTATAATGGTAAATGTATCAAAGAGTGCTGGGATTGGAAGTTATTCATTTTGATTTCTCTTGATTTTTATCATTTTCTTTAGTTTGTGTATATGATGATTGTTGGTCCTTATGGAATTTTATTGCATTCGAAACATTATTTTTTTTCTGATTTTGTGCTCCAAATTTCGATAACGATGTATTTAAACCTGATTTTGTGTTTCTGTATGATCTATTGTGGGCGTGATATTCATCTTTGTGTAACTTGCAATTGTAACACGCCAAAAAGGCCCTTTGATTTGGTTTAGGTATTTAATTTTAATGTTTGCATGCTCCCGAAGAGAGTGGTACTCAGAGGCAACATCTAGTGGAAAAAGAAAGATTGTGTTCAGTGAAAAAAAAGAGAGAGAAAAAAAATGTTTGAGAAAAAAAATCTAATAAGTGTGAATTTTACGGGACGTAAAAATTTGGGAAGGGAGTGATGAGCTAAGCACAGTCAGGTTGTTACTGTGTGGAATAAGTGAATGTTAACAGATCTGTCTTCTTTGTTAAAGGAAAGACGGTTAAAATGTGGCTTGGCTTGGCTTGGCACTCAAAAATGTTCGTTAAAAGTTAGCGTCACTAAAATCTCTCTCTATTGGTTCTCATAAGACTTTCGGGTCAAAACGGCCAATCATCAATCAGGGCATAGGAGGGCCAAAGTAGGCGCTTGAACTGCCCATAGTTTTTTGTCAGTTAGAGTTGGGAGGCTTGAGTGGTTAGACCTACACATCCAGGTCACGGGTGCCAGCCATGAGTGCCAACAAGTACCATTTCTCTGAGGACTTTTTCTTAGTAAAGTAACGTAATGATGATTAAGGGCCGCCCTTGTAGCTTAAATAGAATATAGCAGCTGTGGAAAATTAACAATTCGATTATCATTTGATCCTACCCTCTCTCATAATAGTGTTAGCCATCAAATATATTGTCTCTATCTTGGTTTCCCCAAGACGTGAAGTTGAACCCCCCTTAATACGACCTAAATCGGGTCATATATATATATATATATATATATATATATATATATATATATATATATATATATATATATATATATATATATATATATGTATATATATATATATATATATATATATATCTATATATATATATATATACATATATATATATATATATATATATATATATATATATATATATATATATATATAGATATGTATATATGTTTATAAGTATATATAGTCAGTTTCTAGGGTATTGTCCTGGTAGGACATTTTCAGTGTCTTTTGCCTCTGCCATTCATGAATATCATTTAAACCTAGCATTTGAGGATCACATTGTTTGGCTGGACAAAGGAATCCCAAAATTCTATCAGATATTGATGAAAATCATTTAAATTTTCCTTAGTGTGCACAAACTTAAAAAACATTGCTAAAGAGGAGAATCCCAAGATATTTTGCTTTTGTGAGCAATTTATTTCTAGGAATCTTACTCCAAGATTGAACATATTAACAAAATTCCAACATTTCTAAAAGAAAGGTTAAAAAAAATTATAAACTTTGGTTCCAAAATCCCCCAATCTATTATGGAATAACATCACAACAAACAACGATGGATCCAAATTAGTAAACGCTCTACGAAACCAATACTGTTCAAGAGATGCAGAAGATCTTGAGGGAGACGTTTTACTGACTTGTCGCTTCTTTTTGTTAAATATCAGCTTCTCAAACTGCCAATCGAAGGAGGAAATTGTCCAATGAGTGAGATGTTGAGCCATTGAAATTCTCAAAGGTTCATCTGGGAAGGAATATTACTTTCCGATAGGTTGTGAAGATTAAGTGGATGGAAGGAAGCAATGCTGATACAAATGGATTCGAGGAGAGTCTCTTAATGTGACTGCTCAGTAGCAATGGGTGATGGTAGTTCACAGAAAGCCACGGTTATGTTTTAGGCAAATGAAACTTACACAGACGAAAATAGGTTATACTCTATGTGTGAGGACATACAAGCACACTAATTTAACCAAACACACACACACATGATAATTTCATCACTAACACTTAAGCCACAAATATCGAATTGGCCTTATCATGTGATCTCAGACCCTGTACGGAAATTCCTTTAATGATGAATATAGCTGCCCGGCCAAGAACTCGAACCTATGACTGATGGAAATAATGATTAACATTAGTTTGTTTAAACTAGCCGAGGGGTCTTTCCAGTTTAATGTTCGTTCTTATTTATATCGGATATAGATTCGAGTCCTTGGTTGGGCAGGAATATTCACCATTAAAAAAATTCTCGTAAGAGGTCTGAGAGCATATGACAAGGTCAATTCGATGTTAAGGGGCATTTGGGGCTTATTTGAACAAACGTATATATATATATATATATATATATATATATATATATATATATATATATATATATATATATATATATATATATATATATATATACATATATATATATATATATATATATATATATATATATATATATATGTATATATATATATATATATATATATATATATATATATATATATATATATGTATATATATATATACATATATGTATATATATTCCCTCAGGGAAATGCTTTTAGCTTTTTTATATGTCTCTTTGGGCTAGGGTTATCTGTTCCACTTCTATTCTCTCTCTCTCTCTCTCTCTCTCTCTCTCTCTCTCTCTCTCTCTCTCTCTCCACCCGATGCTGAAACCCTTTGATTAACAGCTGGGTAAATACATACACATGTGTAATCGGCTGAGATAGCAATCACGTGACCAAGCTAACTTAAACTTACTCTGACGTTATTTGGCCTTTTTTTCAGATGATTTTAAATCTCTATCTGAGAATCGTAAAATGATCAAATCATTGCGAGTTCATCATTCGTCCTCTGAAATTGTAATGGACAGGTTTTTAAGATTTTGTAGGTATTAAATCCGGATGTAAGAGAGTCATCAATCCTAATGACTATTCATAATGAAGGCGACTTTGCATTTCATTGTCTGGTTATAAATGCCTTTCAACAAACATTCTCAGTTCAGTTCTGGTCTGATGATATTTGAAGATCATATGTATCAGTCACAATCCAAAAAAATCAGTGTTTATTTTATAAAGATTTCTAGCAGAAGAAAAAGAAAAGAAATTGAGAACATAAACTAAGCAATAAATACCAAATTTCGAGTAATACTCCGAGTAATAATAATAATAATAATAATAATAATAATAATAATAATAATAATAATAGGTTTTATTAAAAGTGATTGCTGCCTCAGTGGCGTTAATCTTGTAATTAACTTTTTCTATTGTTCTTATTATCTTCTTCTCTTCATTTGAACAATCCGTCAGTAACTGGGAAAGGGACATATCAATAGGAAGGTGATGAAGACCATGTCATTCACAATTTGTCTTTAATATATCACAACACATTGTAAAAGTACAGATAATATGTACAAAGTATAAAACACTATCACAATGTTAGTGCACACAAAGTAATTGTCACTTTTATACAAAATTTATAAATTACGTGGTGTTAAGTTTAACACATCCTTCGACTCAACCGGTTTCGAGCAGTGAGAAGGTTTTCTGCTCATTGTCAAGAGTGAACTGAAATGCAGGTGTTGTTTTGATGGCTTATATACGGAGTCCTGCTACGAGATTCCATCTTCACTGGTTAAGAACCGCCCTAGGGCGGAGACCGTTAATCCTATTGGGTGGTGGCCTCGGCCTCGCCGGGATGTTTGGTGGGATTACTGGCTCTGGTTCTGTCAGGAGATAATCCCTGTTTTGACCTTCAGCTATATCAGTCCTGTCATAGTTGTTATTGCCTGGACTATTGTTGATAGTGGACCTTATACATGTTGGCAATAAGGTCCCTTCTTGCGTGGTGTTGAGGTTAGGTCTTTGTTGTTGAATAAAAATAGCTTCCATTATCCGGAGACGTCTACTGTCAGGGGCATGGCCGATGATTGTTACATTTTTCACTATATGCTCCCTTG
Organism: Palaemon carinicauda; assembly: GCF_036898095.1. Taxonomy (NCBI): domain Eukaryota; kingdom Metazoa; phylum Arthropoda; class Malacostraca; order Decapoda; family Palaemonidae; genus Palaemon; species Palaemon carinicauda. The sequence goes on along the minus strand of NC_090749.1, from coordinate 26,406,542 downwards.
TTGTCATGAAATTATGTTTTTGGAGGCAATGCATTTTTATTGCACCCTGTTGCACGTGGCAAGATAATCTCTTAGAAAGACGCATCGTCGTCATCCCGATGTAGGTGCCAGGACATTCCTGGACGGGGCATTTATATCGGTACACTACGTTCGTCTTTTTCAAGTCATCTTGCATGGCGGGGGCAGGGTTGTTTTTCATTATCAAGTCTCGTGTTTTTGCTGATTGGTAATAAATTATGAGGTTGATTTCAGTATCCTCTGCCGTGGCAAAAACGTTGTTTTTTATTATATTTTTCATAATCTTTTCTTCTTCGTTGTAGTTTACGCTCATAATGCCTTTATAGTAAAGATTTATTTTTGCTGGCGTGTTGGTATCATTAGGGCCTTCATTCTGGTACCATTTCTCGATTTCTTTTTTAATTTGCCGATTAATGTCCTTATTCGTGAAGCCATTATTCACCAGAATTTTAGTAACTCTGTCAAGTTCCTCGTGGGTGCCTCTCCACGAAGAACAGTGAGAAATGGCTCTCCGAATAAAAGCCACCATTAAGGCTTTTATTCGGAGAGCCATTTCTCACTGTTCTTCGTGGAGAGGCACCCACGAGGAACTTGACAGAGTTACTAAAATTCTGGTGAATAATGGCTTCACGAATAAGGACATTAATCGGCAAATTAAAAAGAAATCGAGAAATGGTACCAGAATGAAGGCCCTAATGATACCAACACGCCAGCAAAAATAAATCTTTACTATAAAGGCATTATGAGCGTAAACTACAACGAAGAAGAAAAGATTATGAAAAATATAATAAAAAACAACGTTTTTGCCACGGCAGAGGATACTGAAATCAACCTCATAATTTATTACCAATCAGCAAAAACACGAGACTTGATAATGAAAAACAACCCTGCCCCCGCCATGCAAGATGACTTGAAAAAGACGAACGTAGTGTACCGATATAAATGCCCCGTCCAGGAATGTCCTGGCACCTACATCGGGATGACGACGATGCGTCTTTCTAAGAGATTATCTTGCCACGTGCAACAGGGTGCAATAAAAATGCATTGCCTCCAAAAACATAATTTCATGACAACAAGGGAGCATATAGTGAAAAATGTAACAATCATCGGCCATGCCCCTGACAGTAGACGTCTCCGGATAATGGAAGCTATTTTTATTCAACAACAAAGACCTAACCTCAACACCACGCAAGAAGGGACCTTATTGCCAACATGTATAAGGTCCACTATCAACAATAGTCCAGGCAATAACAACTATGACAGGACTGATATAGCTGAAGGTCAAAACAGGGATTATCTCCTGACAGAACCAGAGCCAGTAATCCCACCAAACATCCCGGCGAGGCCGAGGCCACCACCCAATAGGATTAACGGTCTCCGCCCTAGGGCGGTTCTTAACCAGTGAAGATGGAATCTCGTAGCAGGACTCCGTATATAAGCCATCAAACAACACCTGCATTTCAGTTCACTCTTGACAATGAGCAGAAAACCTTCTCACTGCTCGAAACCGGTTGAGTCGAAGGATGTGTTAAACTTAACACCACGTAATTTATAAATTTTGTATAAAAGTGACAATTACTTTGTGTGCACTAACATTGTGATAGTGTTTTATACTTTGTACATATTATCTGTACTTTTACAATGTGTTGTGATATATTAAAGACAAATTGTGAATGACATGGTCTTCATCACCTTCCTATTGATATGTCCCTTTCCCAGTTACTGACGGATTGTTCAAATGAAGAGAAGAAGATAATAAGAACAATAGAAAAAGTTAATTACAAGATTAACGCCACTGAGGCAGCAATCACTTTTAATAAAACCTGCTTAAAAGAGGGTCTACTCCCAAAATAATAATAATAATAATAATAATAATAATAATAATATGTCCATCTTAAGAAAAAGAAAATTAATTAAATGTTTATTGATTCTGTTTAATTAACGAGTAATTATTGCTTATCAGGTTGATATGACGAGGGTTTTCCAAATCATGACTTACATTTAAGAAGAGCGACCAAAGGTCTTCATAAGTTGTTAATAGATTTTTTATTATGTCTTCTTGCGTAAACTCTAATACCCAAAGTTAGATATCCTTAACAAAGGTTTCGTCTTAAAGAAAAGAGAAAAACTGGGAAAGAAAACAAGAGTCGAACACTGAAACTCTCTCTCTCTCTCTCTCTCTCTCTCTCTCTCTCTCTCTCTCTCTCTCTCTCGGTTATCTTTTAGACCAGGGTTCGATGCTCACCCCAAACCTATTTTTTTCATCGCTTATATTTTGACAATTAGCATACAAAACCACCTCACTACCAATTTGCGAATAAAATTGCTTATTATTTTCTAATAATAAGGGATGATGGGTTGTTTGAATCAAAAATTTATTACAATGAATGTATTTGGTCCAAATTAAGATTTCATGATCAAATAGCAGGTCTATAAAGTTTATCAGAAAGCATCTTCGAACTACATACACTTCATTAATGATATATGCCCCAAAAATGTTAGACTGTGCATTAGTAAACTATATTCACCCATTAATGCTGCTTTCTGCATCATCATTAAATTCTCTAAGAAACAAATCATTCATTTGTGAAATGATGGAATCAGCCAAACCATCTCCCAATGCAATGATTCCAAATGGAATTTCAAAGTAATACATTATCCATTAATGATTTAAAAGAGAAACATTTGCAATGAAAGATGAGCTTTCTCTGTGAGAGAGAGATAGGATCAACTTCATTCAACTTCACTGGAGGTTGAGAATGAAGCTTCGTAACAATTCCTCACCATGAAGTTCGGTTTATAGATTAGCGATTAAGGGGATTTTGAGGCAAATAAATCCTTTATTTCCCCTTTAAGGATAACATGTGTGATGACAATAGTCATTAGCATAACGGAGTCATTGACATTAGTTAAGAGGATAATAATTAACGGAATGTTTTATTTGAATATTTTCCCTGAACACGGAAATTTGTCTTCCATAATTGGTCAAACAAATGGGTTGATTGATAGATTATAGATTGTTTCGCAGTTTAGTCTTATTTATTTATTAAGAGAGAGAGAGAGAGAGAGAGAGAGAGAGAGAGAGAGAGAGAGAGAGAGAGAGAGAGAGAGAGAGAGAGAGAAGCAGTTCTGTGTCTGATTATCATAACGTCAAAGACAGCAGGATGGAGAATATATACATCTGTTAAATACTAATTCCCAGCAGCCGTTCAGGAATGAATAATTGATTACAAATACCACTGAATTTCATGAATGATGAATCATAATGAAGAATAAGCAATGTAGAATCCATCCTTCTTCATCCTGGAATCGAACTCAGTCTCTCTCGATGGAGGATTGAGTTCCGCTGCCACTAGACCCTCGGGTTTTGCATCAAACATATTCATGAAGAACTGGATCTTCTTCTTCTCTCTCTCTTGTTGGACCAAACTAAGCGACTCAGTGACTGTTTCTTTATTCGCCCTGAAATTTCCTCATTTTTTTCCCTCACTAGTATATTTTCCTTGTTTGAGCCCTTGTGTGCTTTAGAGCATCCTGCTTTTCCAGCGAGAATTATAATTTAACAAGCAATAATGATAATAATAATAATAATAATAATAATAATAATGATAATAATAATAATAATGATGATAGTAATAATAATAATAATAATAATAATTCATATGTTTTCAGCATCGCTCATCAAATTGGTTCAATTATTGACATTAAACTGCTTCCTGACACATCAGGTCAAACACATTCCAAATGACACCAATGATATTTTGTAAAATTTCAGCGGCTCTGTATCGGATAAAAGGTTAATGGTATAATTGTGTGATATAATTATTGTAGCTAAATTTATAATCCAATAATTGATGTCATATGTGGATAAAAATATGATTTAAAGGGGTTGAAATATTGATAGTGATTTTTAGGCTCCATTGTTACCATATTTTGAGAGGTGGAAGATTTGAATTTGAAATGCATCTGGTTAGGGAGATAGAATAAAATATACATTACTGGAATATTTATTTTTATTTGAAAGAAAAGTCAACTCACTTAGAAGCTTTTGAATTTGTAATCCAATTCTGTTGCTTGAAAATATTAAATCTATCCCACTAAAGAAAAAAATTGCCTTTACAGACACAAAAATATATAATCTAAAACAACATCTTACCAAGAAAATTCAAACAAACTAAAACATGTTATGGCAAGCTTAAACAGGTTGTTCTATTATCAATTTGGGAGAAAATGAGAGATGAAAAAAGCAATAACATTGCATTGTTTGAGCGTTTCTGAAACACGTGTTATCAAATGTTGACATCATTAAGAGTATTGAATACATGTGCTCTTTAACGTCTAGCCTTCAGGAATTTTACTTGGAAGGAAATATTCTTTATCAGAAATGACTATCGATATTCAACTTCTGCTTTGAAGAGAATCACATACCAGCTGAGAATGTTCTTACCTGTCGCAGGCACTGACCAATTCACAGAAAGACTGGCACCTGACAGACACACATCAGGAACTCCTGTATTATAAGAGTGTGCCAGGATCTTCTTTGGTGACAAAGGGCAGTTTCGCACCTTCTGAGCTTGTTAATGTATTTCTATGATGGTAAAACATTTGTGATCTTCCTCTTTTTATTCTGATCCACATAACTCCAATAATGTTGTAAATATTACCGAGAGATCTTTTGATATAAGGCAAAAGGTCATCACATAAAAGTTGTCTGCTTCCACTTTTGCTAGCTTATCCGCCACAACATGATTGGGGCAATTGTTAATCAAGGACAATCTACCTCATAAATGAAACCAAATTTGTCTCTCTACTGTTAGAGCCATGAAGCTAAAGGTTAAGTGAGATTGATATTGTTTCTACTGAAACACAGGATAGTGAATCAGAGTCTCTTTAGCTGGGTCAGATCCCTTCAATTCATTTGACGTATATCGAAATATTGAAGGTTATCGTTCAAATGCCAATTTCCAAAGACCTCAGTTATTGGAAGCCATTTGGGACATTTGGTTGCAGATTCCAAACCATTTATGGTCATCCCAGGGCCATAAACATCTTTTATATTGTCCATCAAACATTTTCCATTCACTCGGTAGAACGTTTTATTGAGTCTGTCCTTAATCTTGTCCCCTCAAATTGACCCATCAAGATCGTTTAGACTTTACATCTTTTTTATATCTTTCTGCTTTCGTTTGGACTTTTTATAATATACTCTTCATTCTGAGGCAGTTTTAGCTCTTCACCCAAAGTTGAATCCCATTTACCATTGATTTACCCATTATTCGTTTGGGTTGATGCTAAGCCTTTAAGTCAGAAAGGCCTTTTTGTGTCAGATATTTAAAGGTAACTGACAAAAGTTCATTCAAACTATTTCCCTAATAAACATTCATATAAAAAGGCATCTTTAATTCAATTTAAATCGTGTTTATGTATAGCATAAAACTCCCTGTCGTGAATTACAGTAACAGTCATCTTTTCATGCCAATGTTTAGAGTAATTGGCTGATGACACTGATTATTCTCCTCCATATTTGTGAAACAATGAACACCTTCTGTACTGTCTTTCTAGTCTAAATTATTTTTATATGTATTTATTTCTTCTGTATATCTCATTTCCCTCTCTCCACAAACTAGTGCTCTCTCTCTCTCTCTCTCTCTCTCTCTCTCTCTCTCTCTCTCTCTCTCTCTCTCTCTCTCTCTCTCTCTCTCTCTTGGAATCCACAACATTCGACTAAGAAACATGCATAGAATTTCTTGTTTATATCACCCAAAGAAGCAAAAAGTTCTTTAGATATTTTCAGCTTTAACGAGAATAAGAATTATGAGTTTATGTGTTCTTCTCAACCAGAGTATTTCTTTTAAAACATTGGCCAAGGATATCCTTGTTGAAATCACCTCAAATTCCTGGACATCGTAAATATTAAACGTTTTTATGCCTACTGTAGGAACCCTTCGCTTACCTACCTCGAGGGCAGACCCATGCTAATAAAATACTGTTCTCTTTTTATTTCTTCCCTGCAGAGTCCTTCTCCCAAGCAATTCCTGCCTCCGCAAAATGCACAGACTTTAGACTGCTCAAGTAAAGACAGTAACATGAATTCATGGCGGAAGGAACTCTGGCCATATCCTGAATTAACCCAAGGAGACCCTGATGGGTCTCTTGCATATTCCTTAGGGTGAATCAAGTTATGTCCTCTGGAGGGAAGTATAAAGGGATTCCTCGCACGTCTTTGAGTTTTACCTTGCAGGAAACGATTCTCATAAACAAATTTTACTTTTCTTCAAAAAGGAAACTGGAAAGTTTGTTAATTTGAATTAATTTGAGTTATTGGGAAATTAATATACTGATAATATTATACTAAGATAAATCCGTTGGTAGATGCAGATATTACATTACAATACGTAACATAGACATAAATATTGAATATCAGTGTAACAGCATCACTGTATATCGTTATTGTAGTTCTCTCTCTCTCTCTCTCTCTCTCTCTCTCTCTCTCTCTCTCTCTCTCTCTCTCTCTCTCATGTAAAAGCCATTTCTGGTGAAGCTTGTAATCGCTACAAAACTTGATTGTCATACGGAGCTAAGCTTCGTTCGGCTTATATGACAGTATTCAAAGTCTCTTCGTTCAAGCGGTTGACTGGATAAATAAGTAAACTATTTTTGTTTTCCTTCAGAAGATAAGAAGTGTTTTAAAAGATTCTGTGTATAATGCCAATATCTGTACAGCGGTATTTACTTTATCTATTAATACACAGAAATTATATAAAATATATGCAAATAATGGATATTAGGAAGGACTAAATAGAATAGAGAATGAAAGTAAGTAACCCGTAGTAGGCTACTTAATAAGAACCCAACCTTTAACCGCGACCTCCAAAGGTCTTAAAACCAAAACTAATCCGACCGCCATGTTTAATCTAGCTTAACTTCAGGTGTGCTTGTTTTAAGGTTCATTCAAGGAAATTGGTTGAAAGAAGAGGAATCCTCCACTAAGCATTTAGAGAAAGCCTGTCACTCAACGGTCAGCTTTGACTGTTTGGCTTATAAATGTGCTTTATACAGAGAGAGAGAGAGAGAGAGAGAGAGAGAGAGAGAGAGAGAGAGAGAGAGAGAGAGAGGTAGCAATATCTGTAGGCTACAAGCTCCAAAATAGATCGATATCTAGCTATCCATTAAGATGTCACGGACACAAAAGCGATTTATCTTTCTCTCCTGGTTGTTCCTGTGAAGTGTAAACACATCTCCATCATAGGTGTGAAGATGCATGACTGACCTATTTTATTTGTGAACATTTGTGTAAGATGATGACATCGCAGCATTGGCTTTTCGAGAGGTGTCACAAAACGTGCACTCATATACACATAATGATGATAGTATTGCCTGGATCTACAGTAGGTTGATATGCAGGTGTCTATTTCCGTGGACCATGATCTAGGGCGTTCTGAACCCAGCCACCGAGGGGGGAAGGCAACCTCAACTTGGTGCCGGTCCCAAGCTCGGGTAAATGGGGAGGGAGGGTTGGCAGGAGGAAAGGCATCCAGCCATGAAAAATTAGCCAAAACAACTATGATCAGTGAGTATAATCGGAATGAAATTAATGGTAGGGCATTCCCCTTAAGTGACGCATTGGGAACTCGCCTGATCCCTCCGAAAAATCGGCAAGGGCTACCCAGCCATAGGTGGGCTGGGTTAAAGAGGCAAGCTCAGAATAGAAAATCTGAGGAGAGGATGAGAGTAGCGACTCTGAATGTGGGGACAATGACTGGAAAACGGTGAGAGCTGGTTGACCTCATGGAGTGAAGGAAGATTGGAGTGCTTTGTGTGCAGGAGACCAGGTGGAAGGGAAATAACGCAAGAGAACTAGGCGAAGTTGTATATTATATTACAGTGGAGCAAATATGGAAGGAAGAAATGGAGTCGGAATAATATTATCGAAAGAGTTGAAGAAAAATTTGATTGGGGTGAATAGGAAAAATGACAGAATTATGAGTTTAAAGCTAGGATTGGGAGCAACAATAGTCAATGTGGTGTGTGCCTTTTCAACGCAAACTGGGTGTTCAGAAGAGGAGAAGGATACATTCTGGGAGGAGATGGACCAGGAGTTAGGAATAATTCCTGCAAGGGAAAGGGTAATTATAGGAGAACATCTGAACGGCCACTTGGGAACTAGTAGGGAAAGGATAGAGAGAGTGCATGGAGGTTGGGGTGTGGGTGAGAGAAATGATGGGGGAGAAAGAGTGATTGATTTTGCATTGGCTTTTGGCCTAGCAATGATCAACACATTCTTTGAGAAGAAGATTAACAGACTGATTACTTACAGTAGTGGTGGCAGGGAGAGCCAGATAGATTTGCTGCTGTGTAAGAGAGACCATCTGAAGGAAGTTAAAAATTGCAAGGTGATACATGGGGAGAGAGTAGCAGTGCAACATAGGTTAGTGGTAATTGATCGCAGAATAAGGAATTATAGAAGAAGTAAAAAGACGAGAATGGACCCAAAAATTAAGAGGTGGAAATTGCAAGAGGAAGAACTGAGAGTCTTGTTTAAGGAAAGAGTGCTGGAAGTAGAAAAGTTACATGAGGATGTACAAGAATAGTGGACCGAGAATAGTAACGTGATTCTAAGGATCGGCGAGGAAGTACTTGGAAAGTCATCAGGAAAAACACCCCCAAATGATAAAGAATCATGGTGGTGGAATGATGAGGTGCAAGAATGAGTAAAAACCAAGAAAGAAGCCAAGAAGAAGACAGATCTATCAGGACAAGAGCAGATAAAGAAAACTATAAACAAGCAAAGCAAGAAGCAAGAAGAGTAGTAGCAAAGGCAAAGGCAGAGACATTAAATGAAGTCTATAAAGAGATGGAAAAACCAGAAGGAGAGAAGAAAATATTACAAATTGCTAAGGCCCGAGATGCTGCATCTAAAGACCTGACACAGATAAGGCAAATAAAATATAGGAATGGTATACTTCTAGCAGAAGAGAATGAAATTAATAGAAGGTGGGAAACTTATTTTGAAGGACTACTGAATGAGGAGAACCCAATTATTGTTATTATTATCATTATTATTACTAGCCAAGCTACAACCCTAGTTGGAAAAATGCTATAAGCCCAAGGGCTCCAATAGAGAAAAATAGCCCAGTGAGGAAAGTAAATAAGGAAATAAATAAATGATGAGAGCAAGTTAACAATAAATTATTCTAAAACAGTTACAATGTCAAAACAGATATGTCCTATATAAACTATTAACGTCAAAAACAGATATGTCCTGTATAAACTATAAAAAGACTCATGTCACCCTGGTCAACATAAAAACATTTGCTCCAACTTTGAACTTTTGAAGTTGTACTGATTCAACTACCCGATTAGGATGACCATTCCACAATTTGGTAACAGCTTGAATAAAACTTCTAGAATACTGTGTAGTATTGAGCCTTATGATGGAGAAGGCTTGGGTATTAGAATTAACTGCGTGCCTAGTATCAAGAACAGTATATGAAGATGGACTCCCAAACGAGACAGTTACCATAGGAGTTACTAAAAGAGGAGTAGAACAAGCAGTGAAGAGGATAAAAAATAGTAAAGCTGCTGGTCATGTCATGAGAAGAGATGAACAGTATATTAGGAGGAGAGTGATGGAAATGGAGGTACAGGGAACGAGAAGGAGAGGGAGACCAAAGCGAAGGTTGGTGGACTGTATCAAGGATGACCTTTGATCAAAGGGATTAACCTGTGATGAGGTGTGGGACAGAGGTAGATGTAGAAAGCTGACCAGAAACATTGACCCCACATAGAAGTGGGAAAAGATATAGGCAAAGAAGAAAGAAGAAAAAGAAGATGACTTGGGGCATTTTGGTTTCCCAGGTGAGTAACAGCATTGCAGGAGTTCCTGTCATTGGTTGAAGAGGACCCTTGCTGACAAGTACCTGAGCTCGCCTCACTTTATAGACTGAGAACAATCCAAAATCCTTTCTCCACCTTTGGGAGATCTCTTCAAGGTAGTTTTACATCACTAAAGCATTATGGGAATGTCAAAGCACAGGAGGGGTACAAAGTCAGAAGTCAAGCTCCTGACCAGCAGTGCTTGTGTGCTGTCTCCCATTAGACCAAGCACTGTTAGCAGGAACATGAGCGCCTGTACACTATATGGGAACACTTTCCGAGCCAGGGTCGAGTTTTTGTACAGCTCTGCTTCTTCAACAAGCCGTGCAGAGAGATTGGTCTGTAAAGAAACATCTATCATCCAATACATAACCGCTCACCTATCGTATGAGGCAAGAACTAACTAAGATCATTTTCCTGAATGGATATGTTCTCTGTGTGCACTCAAAAATTACTTGTTTGCCAAAGGTAGTAACATCTGCAGGCACGGTCAAGGACATTGCACCTGGTACGAGACCCAGAGTTATGGGAGTGAGCATTTAATCTCAGTGTGTGATGAATTTCGACAAATATTTCAACCAAATACAGGAGCAGGAGAAGGAGCCGCAAGTATACTAGTTCTTTGTTACACACCAGAGAGAGAGAGAGAGAGAGAGAGAGAGAGAGAGAGAGAGAGAGAGAGAGATCAGTCAATCATCAAGAGTAGTGGGAAAATGGTGGTCCTATTCATCCCAACAGCCCATAAGTGGGCTTTGTACTAGAAGAAGCAGGAAGTGACGATACTTCTTTCCAGAGGGGTAGTTTTTGGCATGAACCTTCCCTGGAATGAGATGGCACACAGGTAGCAGTCAGTGCCTTAGCCAATGCTACAGTACTTCCCATTGAGGGAAAGTCCTCAGAACACACCAGTTCTCACTGTTCTTACGAAAGTGACAGGGAGATTGGTGGATCATCCAGGAAGCAAAAAGAAAGGCAAAGCCCTTGATTCCTTCTGGCAGTGAGCAAGCTCATGCCCTTAGGAAACAGCACAGGTAGCAGGGAGTGAACACCAGCATACAGATATGTATATATGTGGATGGGAACGTTCCTGTGTTTAATCTGTTTCTATCTCAGAATTGTTACAAGTTCTTTCAGTCTATAGATAAAAATAATTTGAAAACAGCAATTGAAATATGGAAAAGTCATATGAAAAGAAACACAAAAATATAACATATTTATTTATTCACAAACTTGTCTACTGAGAGTATCAGTGTTGGAGCTCCAATACTTCAAAGGGCTTGGATTACTTCAAGATATTGATAAATGGGGGAAACAGGGTGGAACCTGGAGAAAAAACACAATGTAGATCTGACGAGATCTTCAGTTGCTAAAATGTTTCTTGACCCAGACATCACAAAAAGTCTAGCTTCTCTTCGTCACTGATATGTCAAAATCTTGGAGACTGGTGTTTGTTATTTGAAGTGACAAGGGAGACTTTCATTGGAAGACTAACTCTGTCCGACATCCGGTTTTCTTAACACTTTCTACCTCATTCCTGTGTCATTCCTCTCTGATTACATACAAGTTTGTGGGCGGAGCTAATTGGTATTGCCTTAAAAGGAGGTTTTTCATATCCTGCAATCTGATTGGTTTTCTTTAAAGTGCCCAATTTAATCATGTCATCCAATACTTCCAGAAAGAAAAGTATTTGGATCGAAGCTCAATTTGTTACCGAAAGTAATAAAGGTATTGCAAACATTGACTAAGCACTAGGTGCAAATAAGATATGATTTTGTTATTCATATACTTAATGCACGTTTACTTTTATTGCTTATATCCATGACACTATCTCACCTTGCAAACGAGGCATTACAGCAGTGGGATCTCATCCCTCAGAAGAACAATCTCAGTATAAGTACGTAGCTCCCATCGATCAGTCTTCCTGAACTTCTTCAGTGACGTCTTCTATTTGTTCTTCCCCAAGTTGCAGAGAAGACTCTAATGAACATAAGGTAGGGAAGAAGGAAGAACATGAGATTTATCTTCTACAGAGTCGGGCATGGCAACGACGATACTCTCACGGGGAAAGAGACTACAACAGCATCACCAGGTGATATGTTCTAAGCACCTTTCCAGTACTGGAAGAGAATGAAAGAAAGGAGAAAAACAGTGCCTCTCCCTTTCACACTCAGTGTCAGTAGAACTCTTCCTCTGAAGAAGCACCAATGATATGTAAGGAAAACCAACTTCCTTATATTGACATTGTGGTCGTCGTTGTAAGGACATACACAAGAGATAGAGCAGCAACAGATATGCTGCCTAGCATGAACAAGTCTATTGGGTGACGTCAGGTAGCACAGAAAACAGCCTCACAATTACAGTTATTAGGAAAAACTGCATATCATTGGCTTCTTCCATCAATATCCATCAAACATAACAATCTGCAAGAAAAAACTACAGATTAAAACAGTCAGAGGCTGAAGTTGCAGTGAAGGTTGCTCTACTCGCTAACTACTACGGCTACCTTGTTGAAAGTTTAAGTGACCCTTGTAGATTTACTGAAGTATTCGTGTAAGAACAAATAATTGAAGTTATATGGTCATACTGCAATTACTATACATGAATTTCTGAAGACACTGTCTACCATGAATACTGTATTAGGTACCACATATACAAATCCCTTTTTTAAGCACACACAGTTGGTCAAAAATAAGGATTCAAATAGCAAAAACAGCTAACATGATTAAATACTTCTAAAGTTTCAAACTACAAACCTGTTTCCAACAGCAGTCAATCCATGGCCTAGATACAAAATATATTGCGTCAGCCAAAAGGATCAACATTTCTCTCCTTAGTTCCAAAGGAGAATTTGAATGCTTTGTTCCCGAACTCCTGTTGGATGGTTCTCTTTTTGAGAACAATAAGCATGAGTCTCATTAGGTCGAGGAGTTCACTCACTCTTTTCATGGTCCACATTTGACCCAGTAATGAACTTCTTCTTCTTCTTCTTCTTTTCACAACATCCATATAATATATGAGCAAGTGACTTAATATTTAGGCAAACAATCAGTTTGGGTCTTATAGTGAACGCTTCCACAACGATTCAGTTTTCTTTGATTTTGCTTAACCTCAAATTTAGAGAAGATTTAGTAAAAATGGTAACCACATTATTGAATGTTATTATGTTCAGGAGTTTACTTATTGGTACTTTGGAAGTTCAAACTTGGATACAATTATTCGTTTTGTAATAACAGTTATCAATCCGTATGTTAAGCAACAATTCAATTATCTTGAAAGTCATGAGATTGCAAAACCAAAGGTTGGAAAGGATGACAGAAGTAAAGATTAAACTAAACCAAAACAGTAACAAAGAATCCAAGTAAAATGAAACAATAAATTATTCATTATACTTATTTGTGTAGATTACGAATTTATAACTAATCTACGTTGCATGTCAGTTCACGATAAATATATTATTAATAAGAGCAGCAACAATACTTTTTTCCCTCGTCTGTTAGGAGAATCGAACGCTGGCCCTTCCATTTAAGTAAGTATGAGGTTGCCACTGTACCACAAGACTCACCCCACATTTCAACGAACATTTTTATTTATTTGTAGGCTCTCTCTCTCTCTCTCTCTCTCTCTCTCTCTCTCTCTCTCTCTCTCTCTCTCTCTCTCTCTCTCTAAAAAAGCGACCAATGGTCATTATAGAATAAGAAGAATTAAAAATGTAACATTTAATAACATATAAACTTTAATAAAGGTATTATAAAGAATTGGGTTTTATTTCGTCCCCCTCGAAGGTCAAGACAGAAAACATAAGAGGACTGTGATGATAGTTTTTCTGTTTTTTGCTAATTTTATAAAAAGTTCCATTGCACAAATAGTGATTATAGTCAACATGAATAAAGTTTTCACGTTTGTATTCTATCATTCACTATCTTTACTTATTAATTACTGATGGAACAGAAAAGGCTACCTCCAATCTCAATGAACTTTCAATATTACGCAAATTTCTGATGAGTTTAGATCAGATGGAAAGATATTTTTTTCATTATGATGATGTAATTTGAGTTTTTTCACCTTTTAAGAATCTGTTTTTGCGTTTAAAATTATTTTTTTTTCAGAATTTTAAATAAAAATTTCAATACTGTGTAGAAGATATCGTAGTGAGAGAACTAGAAATCAGTATTTAAAAAAGAGGATGATGACGTTGATTGTAAAGTTATAGATATCTTGTCAGTTTGTAGATGCTCTTCGCTTCTCATTATTATTGAGTATGAGGGGTAAACATCAACAAGTATTCTAACCATCATACCATGGTAACCGTTTCTACTCTTTATCAGATCGCACTAAAATTATGTAAAGTAGGTGTTGATACTGTTACCATTTCAACTACTGGGCTTCAGTGTGCTCTCATAGCTCAGTCAGTGCTCACTACGACACTACTTTACTTTAACTGTGAAATTACATTGTCCCTGATCTTGCGACAAAAGAAGTAATGAATAATTGTATATATAAAAAAATTATTCCATTCATCACTTACTGTCAATCATCTTAATTGATCGTGAGAATACGACTGAGAAGTTATGTTACATTTCTTACTTTATTTGTACCAACTGGATATCATTCTCCAGCATTGGAGAAAAGACCAACATATACATATAGCATTTAATATCATTACTTCATAAAAGGTATTGAACAATGCTTGGTTCTGTAACAGAAGGGTTGATGGATATCCCGAGAACAAAGTTGAATTTAGATAAGATTTTTGTAAATTGCACAATCCTTTGTTATCTATTGCATCTCCCAAAGAGAACCGGATTTAACTGGGATTTCGTTGGGCTGAAATCCAATCCCAGTAATTATAAGTTGCGGTGGCCTATTGTAAGCGTCCTTGTCTGGCACACCCCGGACTGGGGTTCGAGTTCCACATAACGTAATACTTTCTTTAGTGTCTGCAACCTCACCTTTTTTTTTGAGTCATCAGCAGCCATTGCCTGGTCTTAGGTTGGGTGGAGAGGGGGTTTGGACGCTGATCATATGTGTATATGATCAGTCTCTAAGGCAATGTCAATTCACTGGCCTCTGCCACTTATGAGCGGCCTTTAAACCTTAACTGGGTTCCTTCACTCTGGCATCAGTGTATGATACGACTCGAACTGATTTCTTCATTGTAAGGAATAATATCTACTTTAAAATATGTTAAAAAAAAAAACATCCCACACTGGAAACATTATTAAGATTACTTTTGAATGAAACTTCTCGCCTACATCGATGTAGTCAGTTACTACAAAACAACTTGACAATTAGTAATTGATGAAAATTCATTCTGTTTCGTTCTTGTTCACAATCGGTTATAAACTATAAATCTTTTCTTTCCTCAGTCTCTTGAAACCTGCAAGTTGACTCCAGAGGGAAAAATAACGCCTCTTAATTTGACTAACATCATTGCAAAAGGAATCACTTCTGAATTAGAGAGATATATTCATATAAAAATCTCTAATGTGAACTTATTTCTGAATTAATATAAACTTATTTCTGTTTTCCTTCAAGACAAAAAACTGACTAAAACTTCATCTCTAAGAAAAAACAAATAGAATTTTTTTTTTCATAACAAAATGATCGAAGTCTAATCAGAAAATGTGAAATCTTGGGAACATCTTTCGAATGCAAAAGGTAAGTCTGGTTCAATATCCCATCATCGGAATAGATCCTTATCTAGGGAAGAAGAAATGTCCACCTGGATCCCCTTCTCAGGTATATAACGGCATAATGTCTTGCTAAAGACTTCATGAAATGTATTTTCCCCAAAAGCTTCCATTTTGATATGAATATTCTTATCGCTTTAATGGTTCCAGATAATTATTCAGGAAATATCATTCCTTTGGAACCATTTTCTTTAAATTTATGTGCATCCTTTGGCTATTTACCTGTTCTACAAAGAAAAATGTCAATCTCTCTCTCTCTCTCTCTCTCTCTCTCTCTCTCTCTCTCTCTCTCTCTCTCTCTCCTTTCAGTTAATCACAGACTTAAGAAGCATATCGTTTAGTGTTCAACAACTGTTACCCTAAAGGCTCTTCCCTACCTCTTTTAGATCCCCCCCCCCACCGTAGACCCGAATTAATAACCACGTCATCGTTGAACCCAAAACAAGGATCCTTCAACAACTTTATTGCCTTTGACACCTTTGAAGAAAATCCGTTTTCCTCCCAATTGACTTTCCATAGGACGAATCTCTTCCTTCACAATTATCCCTAATTTTTTGCCTGGAATCCTGAAAGATTCTGGAAGATTATAAATCTCCTTCCAAATGACGTTTTCTTGTGAAACCTTAATAAATTATCTGAAAAAAAAATATTTTAAGAACTGCAATTGCCTCAAGACAGTGTCCGTCCGTCTACCCAAAACAACAACAAAAAACAAAGTTCACAACAAAATTTGATGCATCGCTCTCAATTTCTTTTTCAGGACTAATAATAGATCCAAAAAGTGAGCCAAGGCTCTTTATTATTTTGTAACGAATTTAGACTCATATGTGTTATATGTTACGTTAAATTTGTGTATGTTTTATTACAAAACTTGTGAAAATTGCTTATTTTTCAAATATGTTGATGTGAAAATAAAATAATTCGTTTCTTATCATATTATGTTGATGTAAGAATAAAAAACAAATTATTAATTTTTATATATGTTTATGTATTTGTAACTCAAAATATCATTGTGTTCTGGAACAGGAGTTCTAGACACTTCTTATAACTAATGTACTTTGGCGCTGGCCATCTGACGAACGTGAGTTCAAGAGGATGATTTGAGAGTGGGTTTTTGGAGCGTCGCTATTGCGTAATGTTTGCCTTGAATGATCCAGAATTCTCGTGAGTATTGTTCTTAATATAAAAGGACGGGTGGGTGCGTGTGTAGAGTGCCCGGAAATTATTCACGGATGGGGCTCTTTTAAACAGTCAGTCATAGCCCCTAAGGTGGAAGACCCAACTAATGTGGTCAGTGTCTTGCCAGTACTTGGCTCACGACAATCTGCTCAAGTGTATTGCTCCGACGAGAGCAATCTTACTTTTCAAAGTTACTAGACACATATGCAAAATAAACAGCTCGCCCAAGAGCATACACAACCAAAACATGCCATGAGAAAGGACGTACAGTTGCTCAGCCCCGAGAGCTTAAGCTCGCCCAAGAGCATACACAACCAAAACAGGCCCTCGGGAAGGACGTACAGTTGCTCAGCCCCAAGAGCATAACTGTAGGCATGGAGGTGCAGTCGCTCAGCCCCAAGAGCATGACCACAGTGACAGGATTGGGAGTGAAAGAGTTAGGATCAGTGGAAGTCTGACATGGAGGCCTGGAACGTGGAGCTCTTTAGGGCTTAGGTAGCTGTGTCTTGGCAGCTGCTGCATTGGTAGATGGGACGTTCTGTAATGCTCTCAATCTTCTAAATTTCTCTGGACACCTCCTGTTCCAGGCGTGGTGAGATTCACCACACTTCGGACACTTCGAATGGGTCTCTAACCCGTTGTTGTGGGTGTCATTGCATTCTTGAGTGGGATGCCGGCAACTGCAGACTCCACAGACCGTTGAGTTCCTACAGTTCTCCATGTGGTGGTGAAAACGTTGGCAGTTGAAGCAGCGTAGCGGGTCGATGTCTAAGTCCTCTATGGGGATAATTCCCTATAGTCCGAGGTCCAGTGACAGTGGGATTGGCCCAATGAAGATGACTGTAACTTTCCTGGTAGGCTGCTTATGGCAGACCAAATAGCGTTCAGGATGGGCAACATTATTGCAGTCAGCTATGAAGGACAGTAGCTTTTTGACAGAATAGTTGGAGACAACTGCTTTCCTAAATTTCTCGGCAGGATCAAGATAGGCTAGGGAGCTTTCCTAGTGAAAAAGGCTGGCGCTATCCTGATCCTTGGTTGTAATGATCATGTCACCCTTAGATTGATTCTGGCAGAGATCTTTATTCCTGGGTTCGAAGCTGCAATGGCAACAACCGCTGTATAGGGAGGTACACCTTCCACGGAAGGTAACTTGAATTTTGGCTGGTGCTCTGGATCCATAGAGGTGAGCCCTGGTTTTGGAACAGGCTCAACAGTTGAAATGAGTGTGGCAGTGGCTTTAGCAAGATCTGGAGTAGGCCCAACAGTTAGGGTGAGTGTGGCAAGTAGCTCTGTTAGGCAGGATGTGCAATTGCAGTCTGGCTGATGTGCCTCAGCCAAAGCTGGAGAATGAGTGTCTTTGGAAGGATCCAGGTCCATGGTTGACGCTTCTTCTTCTGCTGTTGGAGGGCTAGTAGGTAGTGTGGCAGGGGAGGTGGCAGTAGGTGGTTTCACTATTGTTCCACTCGTTTTCTTCTTGGCAGGTAGCATCCTCATTGGTTGAGGAGAGGGGTCAAGAACAGGAAGACGCCATTCCTGACAATATCTATTAGGTGCAGCCTTGATGCTGTTGATATCTGGATTTAGTTTAAAACTGAGCCATCTAGGTGGGTTGCCCATGGTCTTCAGCATTTTCTGGAGAACTCCTGGGGTATGGAATTTTGGGATCTCAATATGGATGAGCTTCAGAGGTAAGGCTTTCTTGTGCAACGAAGGCTCCCTATTTTTTCTAATGACAAGTTGATTTACGATGTCGTGGTACAGATTGCAATCATTGCATCTGCACCATATCTTGTGCTGGACACAGTCCAAATCAAGCTGGAAGCCCAGCTCTGCAGCCAGCTTGAGAGCACAGAACACAAATTTTCCATATTGATCATAGTATGCAGTGCATTCATTGCATTTTTTCCTGTCAAAAGGTCAAAAGTCTTGACAATGTTGGTGTTCCTTGCTATAGCAGAAACAACTGATGAAGGTGGATCTATAAGAGCTTATTGGAAAGTCGACAGTGTATGTCACTGCTGAAAATTTTTGCCACCAAACTAGCAGGGATATGTGTGTCTCCTGTGCTAGGCAGGAGAGTTCTTGAGCTGGCAGAAAGATCATGTCTTGCTTTTTAGAGTGTACAGCCTTGTGCTGGACACGGGCTCTTACATTGGCAGCGTATTTTAGAAATTAGGGGGAGGCAGAAACGACAGAGACCGGACTGAACACTCCTTGTGTTGGAGCCATTCTTCAGCTACACCCTCTGTGACTACACAAACCGATAAAGTATTTTGAAGAATACAAAGAAGACTGAATCAGTATTCATCATTTGAAGCAGGAGCCATATTTCTTCCTATCAACATTTTATGTGTGAAACTACTCAACGCCATCTGTCTCTTGCTTTATAAATCTTTGGAAAGTCCACTCGTCCTACTTGGTAGCAACTTTTGTTCGTTCGTTGTATTGTAGCCAACAATTCCTGTTGGTTCGGGCCTTTCCCTTTTTGGCCCGTAGGTAACCTATAAAATACAGGTTGGTTGTTAAACAAAAGGAAATTTTAAAGGTTTTTAGTTGTAGAGACAGATGCGAAAAGAGAAAGGATGATGGTGGTAGTGGAAGGGGGCCTTCATGTCACAGATAGTGGTAGTTTGAAAGGGTTGTCATACCTTTGAAACGTAGAAAAATATTGCAGGTAGTGCTGTCCAACCTTTTACTCCCTAAAGTCCCTATGTATCATTTTCGTAGTAGAAAAAGTTATAAAAGAATACAGGGGATGACGTGTTTAGGGCCTTACGATGAGGGGATGATATGGATTTAGATGAGGGTTTCAGAGGTTGTTACCTCAGTGGAGGTAGGTTTGACAGCAATTGTCTGTGGATTTCTATGTTTTTGACAATTGCTTTTACCAATGTGGCTGCAGCCTACCTGGCGTGTTACGAGTTGATGTCCACTTGAAGGTTATCCCTCAGTTATGCTTTTTCACTACATTCTAGCAGGTAGGGCCTATTGTGGTGTGACGTCACAATATTCACAGGGTCTTTCATTATTATTTTCCATCATCTCCCAATTTGCTTTATACCCCAGCCTGAATCTGTGGATGAATATAACCTGCTCTCTTGGCATGTGTCTGTCAATGGGGGAGGCACTAGGCCCGTGGCCCATGTGTACCTATACTCTCTCTATGGGTCTGGTGCTTTTGGCTAGCTCATCTGCTTTCTCATTCTCTGGTATTCCATTGTGACTGGGAATACAGTTGAGTCACAGGTCTGCCTCTTTTATTATGCTGATATAGGAGTGCTTTGATATCAGCTATTAAAACCTTGATTTCTTTGTTCTTTTCCTGTTGCAAGGCATGCAATGATGAACTTGAGTTAGTATGAATGACTATAGGTCCTTCATTCTATATGAAGCGTTTTAGTGCTTGTTTTGTTGCCACAAGCTCTGTCTGCATGGTGGAGGCATTGTATGATGTTCTCCAGCAGGCCGAAAAGTTATTGTAATATACTGCAACTACTGTTGTTTGAATACCAGGATCTACAGTACTGCCAGTGTAAAAGGTCTACGCCCCTGCCGTTATTGTACTCTTGATTGCTTCCTGGGCTACAGTTCTTAGCTCCACGGGCTCTTGCGTCGGCAGTATGTAGGGATATGTAACCTTGCTTGCTTGCTTGCTTGCTAGATTTCCCAGCCCTTAATGCTGGACACGGGCTCTTTCATTGGTCGCCCGTCAAGGATATTTACCCGTTAGTTTTGGTGTGCTGTGAGTATTCGGTGAATTATTTACTATGTTATAAATATTTATGTTAAATCTTGAATATAGTTTTATTTTCTGTTTACTGGATATTATTTTCATAAGGGTGCTAATTTTTTGTTTTTGTTTTAAAAAACTTTTTGAGTAGATTTTACATAATCTACGTCGTGTACAATAGATGAACGTAACAAAATTGGGGGCCTGGCCGGGATCTAAATTGTTATTCTGCTTGTAATTTAAACATCTTTCGTGAAGTAAACGTATTTTGTTACTTGTATAAAATAGCCAGCATACATGTCAGAGTTTAATACCATCAGGTTTTTTGAGGAATTTTGTGAGGATCCATAAGTTGAGAAGTTAAGTGATCTCAAGAAATCTAACTTTGTGAGTTTAGGCAAACATCGTGAGCTTAATGTTAAGAATTCAATAAAGAGAGAGGATATTAAAGATGTTAGTTAAAGACGATGTGTTACCTCAGGATATGTTAGATACGATGGATAGAGAATCGATATGTTCTGATTTACCTGCTGTGGAACTTGAAAGGCTTAGAATAGATGCTCGTTTAAGAGATAAAGAATTAGAAGCTCAGGCTGAGCGTGAGAGAATAGAAGCAAAGTTCAAACGTGAGCAATTAGAAGCAGAATTAAAACGTAAATAATTACAAGGTAGGTGAGAGCCAAATATAGGGAAGCTCAAAAAAAGCTTCATGAGCTTAATGTTAAAAAAGAGTTAGAACTTGCAAAAATTAAGCAGACTTGTTCTAGTGATCCTGATAAATCTAGGCAAGTCATTTTTAATGAAGATTGATTCGTACCTCCTTTTAATGAAAAGGATTTAGATGAATATTTCGTCTGTTTTGAGACAAAAGCGAAGAAATGTAAGTGGTCAGCAGAAAATTGGGCTTACATGCTATAAGGAGTTTTGTGTGGCAGGCAAAAAAAACTTTATTCTTCTATTCTTGAGTATAAAGTAGCCTATATGATTATGAAATCTTGGAAAATGCTTTTTTTTTACCAGCATATGAATTAACCCCAAAGGTTAGAGGATGAAGTTTAGGAGTTGGACAAAAATAGGTAAGCATATATATGTAGAATTTAGTAGAGAACATTCAGATTGGTTTGATAAATGGTGTAAAGCAGCAGAGTGTAGTGATGATTTTGATAGATTAAGAGAAATTATTTCAATTGAACAGTTTAAGAATTATGTTAGTGAGAACATTAAGGTTTACTCAAATGAAAGAAAGTTATCTACCCTTTACGAAATAGCTGAAAGTGCTGATGGTTTTGTACTGCCCCACAAAGAGTCTAGGTCTCATGATAAAAGGTTTAATAGATCAAAAGACTATAGGGATACAGATAACCATACAGGTACTGATGATGTAGATTAAATGTCTAATTTTGATTCGCATGTCAAGTCTCAAAGCATCAGTTTTAATACCAATTCTATTACTAGCAGATCTGTATTATGCAATTATTGGAAGAAACCAGGTCACACAATGTCTGAATGTTTTAAGTTGAAAAGGAAAGAAAATAAAAGTGTGGCTCTTTTAACTCTACCAAAGCCTTGTTATGGTGTGCTACCAGTAGAGATTAATACTATAAATGACCACGTTTTTTGACAGGAAGCCTGTTAATTCCAGTGTCTGTTCCAGACCTGTTGGTAAGGTTTACAAGCCATACACTGTTAAATTCTAAGCCTCAAATGATGTCCTTGTACAAGCGGTATAACGACTTGTTCTAGATTCTTAATTACTTTATGCACATTAGAGGCCTAGTCAGACAGTTAGTGGCTCAAGGAGCTTACTGTGTCATCTAGGCTCGCCATGAGCCTGACATGAGCTGCGATCCTGAGTTGTGTTGTGAGACTGGATTGCATGCGGATAAGAGATTGCTTGTTTTGAGCAAAACACTCCGGTAGGAGGATAGATTTGCACCTTTGGCACTGCAATGCAAGATCACTGTGAGCCAGAGTCGAGAGGTGCTGAAAGAACGTTTGTTCCAAGAAATAATCTCACAAAGCTTTTCTCCTTCAATGTCAATATCCTGGCTATCTGTGAGCCCGAATCCTGTTACGACTTCAAATCAGAGACTATCCAGGTCTTGAGGTGTTGAGAGAAAGCTTGTTTCAAACAAACCTCTCAGGTGGGAAGGCTAGGTTTCACCCTTGTTGCCAAGATCTAGACTTCCTAAGAGCTTTAATTGCGTCACGAGCCAGACTCACAAAGGTAAGAGTAATCGCTTGCTTCAAGCAAACTCTCAGGTGAAAGAAAAACATTTACCTTTGGCCCCACGATCCAGGCTTGCTAGAAACTCTCAGGTGAAAGGATAGCTTTCACCTTTTGGCGCCGTCAGTCACTGCAACAGTTGTCAGGATCTCATAAGGAGTTTCAAAGAGCTAGGACACTCTGCGTAGGAACGTGAGAATACTTCTAAGCTGCCAGGATAGATAAACTACCAGGGTAGAAAATCAGGTCACCATAGCAAATGCATCCGCAAAAACCTTGAAGTGTCGGCAAGCGCAAAGGAAAATAAAAGGCAGGCATATCTCTCAAGTGAAAGGCTAGCTCCCACTTGAATGCACAGAGGGCACCGGGAGATACCTTCTAGAGCATTTTGATGTTTGATCGCTGACCAAGTCGTGTGATCACTTGCAGAGCTACAGCTTCCAACAAGGAATTCGGAAATCGGGCCGGGGAGGATTTCCTGGAATCATTTCCCACACATTAATTTCAACTTCTAATTTTTAGTAGTCCTTCGAACTGGATCTGACACCATTGATTTATGGAATCGTGAAATTTGAAACTTTGTAAATTTATTCATAACCTGGTTAAGTTGTCCAAAAATCTTGTACAATAGACATTTTGGAGAATGATTAAGTCCCTACTTTGAAAGGCAAAGAGATGTATTGGGACGTAATGTTTGTGGTATCCTTTAATGAACAAAGGCAAATCTATTACCAAGCATTTTTAGCAAGAATGTTCTACCCGAAAGGTGTTCTTAAGCTCTAGTATGTGCGTTTTAGCTATGCAAAATACCAATGATTAGTAAAAGGGGTCGCTGTGTTGCTTTCTGTTCCAAACATTAATGCAACATTGAATGTTTAAACTGACTGATTCGTGTTTAACCCTGGAACGGTACGGTGGGTCGTCCGCGACCCTGAGCGTAAAAAAAAAAGAGGTTTTTCTCACGTGACTCACCCCCGTGACTGAATTTGTGGGTGATCGACCTGCAGTAGGTGTCTCGCCTACACGCTCTAGTAGTGTCCAGATGTGCATTGCTGTAGCTGTACTCCTTCCCCGATTTCTGAGACGCGTCGGGGTCGAGCGCGACCGAGTTTACCCTTCTAAGGTAATTTGCATTATTATCAAAGTTATTACGTATTATGAAATTGTCGTAGAATGGTGCAACTTGTATAGGTTATCAGTTGTGGAAAGTCTTGGTGGATTGTTTGGCTACCATGTGCATGATTTTTTTTTTAGTTAAAATGTCGTTCATAACCACGAGGACCATTTTACCGCGAGTGCCCCTTTTTCATTTTTTTTTCATTTTTTTGCCAAGTCATTTTTCCGTAAGATATTGCCAAATAGTGTCGTGAAACTTTTGCTTTTTTAGTGTTGGAAAGTGTGTCTAGATGATCTGGCTAACCATGCGTGACTTTGTTTTTGTCAGATACGACGTAGTTATTGGTATATTGGGTATTTAACTGCGGTTACCAATTTCTGTTTTTTTTTTCAATATTTGTAAAAATTTACTACGTAGTAAGGAATTGCCGTATATTATTGATTTTTTTTTCATGTTTATGTGTTAGAAAGTGTGCCTTGATGGTTGGGCTAACACGTGCATGTCTTTTTTTTATCTGAGATGCCGTATATTAGAATGTTGGGCTTTTTTCCGCGAGTGCCCCTTTTCATTTGTTTTGCATTTTTTTGCTTAGTCATGTTACCATAAGGAATTAGCAAGTAGTGTCGCAAAACTTATATTTTTATAGTGTTGGAAAGTGTTTCAAGATGATCTGGGTACCCATGCCCATTTTTTTTCAGCCAGATATGGCGTATATATAGGTATGTGTTTGATTTTCCTGTGATTGCCATTTTTTCGTTTTTTCCCATTTCTTTCAAAATTACTACGTACTAAGGAACTATCACAGAGTAATGATTCATTTAGATGTTTATTTGTCGGAAAATGTGCCTTGATGGTTTGCCTAGCACGTGGCTGAAATTTTTTTTTCTGAAATGCGTATAATAAAATGTTGGCCATTTTTCCGCGAGTGCCCCTTTTTATTTGTTTTGCATTTTTTTACTTGTTCATGTTACCGTAAGGAATTGGCAAGAAGTGTCGCAAAACTTATATTTTTATAGTGTTGGAAAGTGTTTCTAGATGATCTGGCTACCCATGCCTATCTTTTTTTTTAGCAAGATATGGCATATATATAGGTATGTGTTCGATTTTCCTGTGATTGCCATTTTTTCGTTTTTTCCCATTTCTTTCAAAATTACTACGTACTAAGGAACTATCACAAAGTAATGATTCATTTATATGTTTATTTGTCGGAAAATGTGCCTTGATGGTTTGCCTAGCACGTGGCTGAATTTTTTTTTTTCTGAAATGCCGTATATTAGAATGGCTATTTTTCCGCGAGTGCCCCTTTTTATTTGTTTTGCATTTTTTGCTTAGTCATGTTACCGTAAGGAATTGGCAAGTAGTGTCGCAAAACTTATAATTTTATAGTGTTGGAAAGTGTTTCTAGATGATCTGGCTACCCATGCCTATCTTTTTTTTTAGCCAGATATGGCGTATATATAGGTATGTATTCGATTTTCCTGCGATTGCCATTTTTTCGTTTTTTCCTATTTCTTTCAAAATTACTACGTACTAAGGAACTATCACAGAGTAATAATTCATTTGGATGTTTATTTGTCGGAAAATGTGCCTTGATGGTTTGCCTAGCACGTGGCTGAATTTTTTTTTTTCTGAATTCCGTATATTAGAATGTTAGCCATTTTTCCGTGAGTGCCCCTTTATATTTGTTTTGCATTTTTTTGCTTAGTCATGTTACCGTAAGGAATTGGCAAGTAGTGTCGCAAAACTTATATTTTCATATTGTTGGAAAGTGTTTCTAGATGATCTGGCTACCCATGCCTATCTTTTTTTTAGCCAGATATGGCATATATATAGGTATGTGTTCGATTTTCCGGTGATTGCCATTTTTTCGTGTTTTCCCATTTCTTTCAAAATTACTACGTACTAAGGAACTATCACAGAGTAATGATTCATTTAGATGTTTATTTGTCGGAAAATGTGCCTTGATGGTTTGCCTAGTACGTGGCTGAAATTTTTTTTTTCTGAGATGCCGTATATTAGAATGTTGGCCATTTTTCCGCGAGTGCCCCTTTTTATTTGTTTTGCATTTTTTTGCTTAGTCATGTTACCGTAAGGAATTGGCAAGTAGTGTCGCAAAACTTGTATTTTTATAGTGTTGGAAAGTGTTTCTAGATGATCTGGCTACCCATGCCTATCTTTTTTTTAGCCAGATATGGCGTATATATAGGCATGTGTTCGATTTTCCTGCGATTGCCACGTTTTCGTTTTTTCCCATTTCTTTCAAAATTACTACGTACTAAGGAACTATCATAGAGTAATGATTCCTCTAGATGTATATTTGTCGGAAAATTCTGTTTACTTCTGTTTTGATTGAATATCATGAAATTTTTTTAGCTAAAATATTATATTGTTTTACATTTTTTTTTTATTTTATTTCCCTTCAAAAAAAATTTTTTCGGTCAGAATTTTAATTTTATAGTCGTAAAATAATCGACAATTATCCAGCAACCCACCATACAATTTTTATGCATATCCAAGAATAATTAGATTAGTAAATAACACCTTGAAATTGACATACCCTTCCTACATTTCAAGTGGCAGATTAGGGAGTCTGAGTCAGTGTGGTTGGCGGCCATTTTGTGGACATATCCGAAGCGTAAGTTGCCCTATCTATATATATTCTTGTTCCCTATAGAATTTGTGATATTTTGGTATATTTTTACCTGCATAAATATCATATTATATATTAAATATATGTATTTTTTTACGAAATTTCTAAGTAATCAAAAAATTACCTTTAGATATGGCCCCTGATATAAATGTAATTTACAAAATAATGAAGATTTTTTTACTTATTTCTATTTTAGGATAACATATGTTTATTCCCTAAAAAAATTAGCCACTTCCTATTTCATTTAGGTACCCCAAAAAATTCATGAAATTTGGACAAATTTTTTTGGCCAAAAAAGTTACCCTTTTTTTCTCATTTCAGATCTTCACCTCCATGGGTCTGACTTCATCAAAAATACATCAAGATGTGTCCTAAACATTCAAGAATCAATTCCTAAAAGGATTTGTGTACATATGTATAAACTTTTTTTATGAATTTTTATGTAAGGTCTTTTGTTTCTACTTAATTTTTTAAAATATTCATAATAAATAGTTTTTCTGCAGATGAGTAGTATTTATCTTTACAGTTGTTTTAAGCATTCATTGAAGTTTTTTTTGGCAAAAGAAAAAAGGAGGTTACTGCAAAAACTGATTTTTCAAGAATTTTTTTTGGCGTCGGGGTCGCGCGCGTCCGAGTATACCCTTAAAGGGGTGTCCGAGGAGCGTACCTATCCAGGGTTAAATAACTTATTAATTTACTTACCTCATTAATTCTAGCTTGCAATTACTAACATTTCTGTACCTATTTACACGTGTGATTACCTAGAATTGTTGACTGTAACAACCAATGAATGCCACTAAATTCTTTTGTATGTATTTAGTTTTTCATGCCAGACCATAGAATTTTCTTTGGAGTTTGTTTTACCTGGAGCTACAAGAATAGTGATGGTACTTATACAAGCATCATTCAGAACATACGGAAAAAAAATACCAAGCAAAACCA